>NC_140647.1:39445031-39718469 GCF_978046115.1 Saccoglossus kowalevskii | reverse complement strand
AAATAGGGCACTTTCTGTTTAAACTTACTCTAACACACAAAACGACAAAAGTGATTATAAGGGCAATCCTAGCGGAGCGGATCGCCAATAAATTATAGTACGGAACAAATATATAACTCAGTCTCATCAATGAAATAAAGAAATGTATATATATATATTGGCGATCTGCTCTGCTAGGATTGTTCTTATAATCACATTTGTCGTTTTGTGTGTGTGTGTGTGTGTGTAAATTTACAGTGTTTTCACGTATTTCTTCTGTGATTTTTTTGGCTTGGCCGATTTCTTTCAAACTTGGCAGGTAGGTCACACCTTCACCCTAGTTGTTAGGAAAAATCTGAAAAAATCTTTGGCCCACCGTTGCCATAGCAACAGACAAAAAAAACTGATTTTTGGATAGCTTCGCGCCAAATGTATCTCCTCCTACAAATTTGGGATAAAACACTTCAGACATAGCTCATTCTACTCAGCTTGAGTGTGGGCACAAAGTTACTATTTGAATTTTTGATATCTTTTTTCATTACCGAGAAATTTGACCCCAAAGTCGGGGTAACTTTTCACCAGCAACGGCTTTTAACTCCTGTGATTTTTCCGGCTCGGCTGATTTTGTTCATACTTGACAGGTAGGTCGTGCCGTCACTAATTGGAAAAAAATCCTGGCCCACCACTGCCATTTCAACATCCAGAAACTGATTTTTGAATACTTTCGCCCAAATGTATTACCTTCTACCAGTTTTGTACACAGTCAGCTGGCATCGTTGTCACTGGGTGTATATGATAAAGGGAAGTTGTGCAACCAAATTTGCTGAGTTCGCAGTTTTTCGCCAATAAAAAAATAACTAAGGCAAAAACGCACGTTTTTTCAGCATTTTTGTAACAAGCAGCCTATCAGCTGAGATAGCTCCGCTGTTAGCAATGCACATTTCAATTAAAGAATTGAAGACATCATTAGAAAATGAACAATATGTATAGTATCAAAGCAATCGGACTTACAGTTTTTAACAAGAAGTCGAAAATATCACTTTCTACCAAAAATGACCAAAATATTCACCAAAATTAGAGAATTGAAGATATCATCACGAAATGAACAAATCTAAGAAGGGTCTACATGTAGTATCTATATAGTAATATCAAAGCAATTGAACTTTTGGTTTTTAACAAGTCGAAAATATCACTTTTTACCAAAAATTACAAAAATATTCACCAAAATTAGAGAATTGAAGATACCATCACAAAATGAACAAATCTGAGAGAGGTCCACATGTAGTACCTATATATGTAATATCAAAGCAATCAGACTATTGGTTTTTTACAAGAAGTCGAAAATATCACTTTTTACCAAAAATGACAAAAATATTCACCAAAATTATAGAATCGAAGATACCATCACGAAATGAACAAATCTGAGAAAGGTCTACATGTAGTATCTAAATATGTAATATCAAAGCAATTGAACTATTGGTTTTTAACAGGAAGTCGAAAATATCACTTTTTACCAAAAATTACAAAAATATTCACCAAAATTAGAGAATTGAAGACATCATCACAAAATGAACAAATCTGAGAGAGGTCCACATGTAGTACCTATATATGTAATATCAAAGCAATCAGACTTGTGGTTTTTAATAAGAAATCGAAAATATCACTTTTTACCAAAAATTACAAAAATATTCACCAAAATTAGAGAATTGAAGATATCATCACGAAATGAACAAATCTGAGAGAGGTTCACATGTAGTACCTATATATGTAGTATCAAAGCAATTGGATTTGCGGTTTTTAACAAGAAGTCGAAAAAATCACTTTTTACCAAAAATGATAAAAATATTCACCAAAATTAGAGAATTAAAGATATCATTACAAAATGATCAAATCTGAGAGAGGTCCACATGTAGTACCTATATATGTAATATCAAAGCAATTGCACTTGCGGTTTTTAACAAGAAGTCGAAAATATCACTTTTTACCAAAAATGACAAAAATATTCACCAAAATTAGAGAATTGAAGATATCAACATGAAATGAACAAACCTAAGAGAGGTCTACCCAAGGTACATATACACCAAGTATCAAAGCATTCAGGCTTGTAGTTTTCAAGAAGAAGTCGAAAAAGTAAAACATTGACACGGACGACGACGACGACGGACAATCACTCATATGATAAGCTCCGCTCGACAAAGTCGACATCGGAGCTAATAAAGACATTATTCTCTATCAATAATCCGCCCAAAACAGGAACATTTCTCCTAATTCTTGTGTTTTTTCGACAGTTTTTCGAAAAACCTGCGATTAGGCTGCGAAAGTAGAATACATACATACATACATTTCTATATTTTATTTCTCAATAAAAAAATCAAATTACAGTCTCATACTTACAATTGGTTCACAGTATACAATCCAACGAGCGACAAAAACTTTGCAACAGCGATTTTCAAAGTCAATAAATGACAATATTCTACAGTTTAAAAATATGAAAAGATTGATGATTTAAAACTCTGAAGCATAATACAATATAAAAATATACGATATAAAAACAAAGTAATGAAATAACGGTACATTAGTAAACATATAACATGTTCCAGAAAACGATACGAAGTCCGTGTGATATTTCCATGGTTGTTGCACAAACGTGTCGATCGATTGTTCATATCAAATAATCCGGGAACTACAACGACTGATCATTAACCATAGCAACAGCGTTGTTTATGCAGAAAAGTGCTTCAAATTCATCAAGTGTGTGGATAAGTAGATGGTACCTAAATTCATTTGATTCTGAACTTGACCCGTGTTTTGAAACACTGCAGAACATCAGTTCGTAATGCCAGATCTTTAATCTTACCAATTGGTGTAACATGAATTGATGCCTTCATCGTAATCAGTATGTAACAAAGCAGGCGATGTGTATTGGTAATGACACGCCTTCTCGGAGGACCAAATATATACCAGGATGGGGGGACTGGACCTTGGTCACACAATGTACTGATTATGGTGTAGCACGTAGTATAAAGTGGTGTCAGTCAAGGACACTCAATAAAAATGTGCACCAAATCATCTTTTTCATCACAGAAAACGTATGCATCTGAATTTCTGATTTCAAGTAAAAACCACTAGTTGGATAAGCGCCATGTAAAAGGCAAATCGCCGTCTTTTTTGGTGACTGGCGCAATATAGCAGTCACGAAAGTTTGGCTTAATATCAGCAGGCAAGGATAAAATATTCGTTCAAACTGCTTCGTAAAGAACATTATCTTTAGAGAGTTTATTGGTAAGTACAACAAACTTATACAGCTCTCCTCCCATATCGATCTTATAGTTCAGCAGGATATCATTCCCGTTATTATACCATGCCACTCTAGTGGTATCGCACGTTTTATTACATCTAGTGCCATAGTAAGAAGGCGTTTAGAATATATGGGCACTAATCTATATAATGTATCAGGGGGAAAATCTTCCCCTCGGGGTTCTCCACACTTGCCAGGGGGGAATCTTGTCTCGTCTCGTCTCTCTATCGCGTCCCCTTGAGGTGCGGGATCGGGGAAGTCACTTACGCCTTACAGTCAAATAAGACACACACAACGAAATACGTTTCAACTCTCGTTTTAGTCGATCAGTCGAGCACTCTATAAGACACAGCGCCCTGGGGAAAAAGTTCCCAAGACTATCGCAAGGCTGACCCAAGACTTGTTTAGACTGCGTCAACACTCGCCCCAAGGCTCTCCAGGACTGCGTCTCTCGTGGAGTACTTGCCAAGACCAACTCAAACTCTCTTTATTCATTTTCAAAACCTCTAACCAATTACAAAGCAGTAAAAAGACTCTAAGGCGTAACTTTCAATCATAAAGCCAATCACACTAAGCACTGAATGTCATATCTTTTGATTAATCGTTCACTACATTAATAACTACGGATACCAACTATCCGAAATCGTAGTCAGAATAGCGACGGTTATCTCGTAATTAGTTCCAAATCACTGAGCCAAGTTCCGTCCAAAACTTCAAATAGGCCTAAACAATGACAGACATAACACAGCAATTCGCTAATAATCAGCTAATTAAGTCGGTCAACAGATACGCCAATTGTGCTTATTATCGAGCAGATTCCCGATTTTAGTAAGCCCGGCTTGATGGAAATGAAACATGTTCAGTGGAGTATTACGAACATGGTGTATTATAAGTGAGTTAAAAAACAAAGGTTCATTACACACGTCATCAATAGTTGATGGCCTACTTTTCCTCACTGTCGTAAGTGTGGACCAAATTTTCAGAAGCTCCATTGTTCCACTGTACAGTACTCATTTCGCCCAGCCTCCCGCCCGCTTCCGGATTTCGATCGCTTTTTTTCGCTCGCTTTGTTCAATTCGACCGCGCAATTTCCGCTTTTTTTTCGACCGCGCAAATCCGGAAGTATCCGCTCGCGCAATCGCTCGGTCGCTCGGTCGCTCGCTCGCTCGCTCGCCTGACAGAGCAACCGCCCGCATTTACAGTTCATTACCTACTGTTTCATGCACAAGTGTGTCATTTTTGTTTTTATGATGTTAAAATAAGAATAAATACAATCAAAAATTTATAGAACGACCGTTGAAAAAATACGGTGGATCACACGGCCATATAAAATTGGTAATAATACATACGCGTAGCAATAATGTCCATCATAAACAAGATCGAACCAAACATGTGAAATCAAATTCGACACTGACACAGACACAACTAATATGAAATAAAACCATTCAATTTTTGGTGGAGAGCTAAAAATGTCTACTGTAGAGTATGGTATTCATTGAGTAACCGTGTATAGGGTTGACGGTTGTCATGCACGCATGGTTTGGGTTTAACACGGGTCAAGTTGTAGATATGTAAATCTATGGCACCTATAACAATTGAAGAATATCTGCAGGACTGTGAAAAAAAAACGACCAATCGATTGTTATAGAATGACAGCAGTGTAAAATTTGTCAAACAAATACAATACTTGCAAATGTAATGTCGGCCAGCGCCCATCTTACTTGTCCGAAGTTGTCGAAGCCGACATCAATGGAGATCGCGTTTTTTAACTAGGCGGCTGGCAAGCGGACTAACACGTTACATAAACTTGTTGAATTACAATTATGGTTTTTATTTTTGCGCCCAATGTCTCGTTATAAAATAAAGGATTCAAAGTTTGCAGGGTATTCCGTTTTTTGCGAACTCTGGGCGAAATAATTTCATGAGCTGTACGTAGTTCACTTACAGCCAAAACAAAGTCAGCTTGGACATTAAGTTGTGAGACGCGACAAAACAAACGCTGCCAGTGATAGATTACGTGAATAAAACAAAACAAAATAAACGCAATCAAAGGCGCCGACCACACGCTTTGGAAATAAATAGAACACGTTGCTAAGAGGAATCGCACCTGCATCTCGACGACGTCTCCGGTCATGAGCAGGGTTTGCCGCGTCTTAGAAAAATTGAAAGTTAAAAAGGAATCAGTGTCGGGGAACCATTCACAATGTTTGCATGAAAAATCCCCCGCGAAAACCTTTTTTTTTCTGTTACAAACACTATGGTACCTGAATCCCGATTAATTCATAAATATGAATCGTTAAGGGTCAATTTCCTGCAATCCTTCAAGATTAAATTTGCCTCCGAAAATCTTTCTAACGATGACCTGGAAGATTGCCATGATTGAGTGCCACCATTTCTGTTCTAAGATTTATTCAGTATAATAATACAAATGTTCACCCCAACAGAGGTGCACATACAGTTTTAGCGACCCGAAGGGCTCATTGTCAACCGAGGCGAAGCACTACGATAAAGACTTTCCGTTCCCAATAAATAATAATAATAACAAAAAAAAAACTTATCGTTCCCGACATTATGAAATTCTTTCGTTTTGGGGGAAAAACCCTGATTTTGACAGGATAATTTAGAAATTGATATTAAGAATAATTCATAACGAAATGTATTCCATATGTACCCATAATTTTTTTTCATAATTACTGATTACACACGAATATTACAGAAAAAAAAATAATTTGCTATATTATCTATATGTGTGCCTTTTATTTGTCTTGAATCGTGACTGAAAGGAGCTGGATGAAATTACAAACTATGTAGTGTGTTCGACAAGTCATGTATGAACAACAGTTTTAATAAATATGATTTTACTTGGTAAAATTACTGTATTTTTCTACATAAAAACAAAATAATTTCACAATGTCTTTATTATCATAGCGTTGTTGGTAAAAGTTGAAAATGATACATCCACGTGAACCTGCTTATATTGAGATCGAAGGAGTCTCTGTTTTCAACAGCCGTATACATCTAAAACTGCGTCATCGCTAAGTTTCCTTGGTGGACCACAAGCTCTGTTCCTTGTTTGCACGTTATCATGTTCACACAATCGCGGACATTATTTGTAAGGGTGCTCTTTGAAATGGCACATTTTCTCGATGTTTTAGCGAGTACTCCGCGGGTATATGGCTTGTTCTCACATCAGCATAATTTTTCTCGAATTCACTCATCGCTTTCCCACATGCACTTCCCGTTCTTTGCTGCTTGCTTTTTTGCACTCTAATATGTTGTTGTTTTTGTCTTTCTAAACATCGAGTTTATTTTTGACATTCAACGAGATCGCTTGAATTTTGAATTTGATGACGGTTCGAATTTATCCACTTTTACAGTGATCAACGTTGCGTTCGAGTAGAGTTACTAGTAATTATAAGCCTGATTTACATTTTTCTTGCGGTGTTTTTCGTCAATGTATTAAATATAAGTGCTTTGGGAAATAACATAATTATATTGCGCGAGTAAAAGAGTTTGGTGAGACTGTCACAACATACTAAAACAGATGTTTTATTTATTTCCAACGCGCGTGGTCGGCGCCTCTGATTGCGTTTATTTTGTATTTTTGTTTTCAAAATGTATCACTGGCTGCGTTTGTTTTGTTTTCCTAAACAAATTAACTGTTCCGAGATCTCTTTCATTTTTCGTCCGGCTGCTGCCAATCCAATAATTCGTCGTCGCATGTAATCAGACAAGCGATTAATCGTCACAGTCATTATACTAGTAGTTTAAGTCCAATTGATTTGTAGAAATTCAGCTATGCGATAATTATATGTGCAGTTTTGTTTTGCGCACCCAGACACGATCAAAAGTTAACCAATAGATTTTCTGAACTACAGCATTCGTATTACTTGTGCAAATTGAGTAAGAGTCATAATGTGAGTTGCGTTCGCAAATAACAAAGTGTCAAATTATTTTGAGCGCCGTTCGGAATAAATTTAGTCAAAATCACACAGAAACACACACACACACAACACACAAATACTAGTACTCAATACATATCGCGATTGACCAGTCATATGCAGTGTATTTAACGAATTGGTCGCCAAAACCAAAAGCTTCAAGTGTTTTAAGAATCCATGGTGTACCCTATCAAACGCTTGTTTCCTGGTTGAGAGAAACAATACCAAGTGGTATATTATTAGTATTTGAATATGTTATGACATCACGAACCAGGTGAGTATTGTCAAAAATACATCTACCAGGAATAGAATATGATTGGTCAGTGTGTACGACATTACCGATTACTGAACGCAATCTGATGGAGAGTGCTTTAGTAAGTATTTTGTAATCAGCACATAAGAGACTTACAGGTCGCCAATTTTTAAGTGATGTGTTGTCACCTTTCTTTAGTAGGAGAGTGATGACAGCATGGCGACAAAACAAAAGAAGTTGCCCATCCTCGATTGAGGCTTGGAAAACATTAAAGACATCTTTACCAAGAACTGGCCAAAAATGTTTGTAAAATTCTTCGGATACCCGGGTACCTACCACTAGACAGAAAGCTCAAAAAAGGCCAAAGAAAGCTCATCAAAAGACACGGGAGAGTCACAGTCATCTCTCAAATCATCGTCAAGTTAAGGAAGATCTTCCAGAATTTTGTTTTGACATTCAACAGAGACAGGATCTGGCGAGAACAGATCAGAATAAAAACTATGCGCAAGATGGCGAATCTCATTTCAGTTCGGCTACCTCTATTTATCTCAATATAAAAAAAAACAAGTTGGTGCATCACTCTCGTTTAGAAATTTATGACGTGATCTAATAGCCGCACCTTTGGTTTCTGTTTTAACGAGATTTCCAAGTAGTGTCTTTTTATCTTTAGTCAATTTATTATATGGTGGATTGTTATTGTTCATATTTTGCTGTTCAATGAGTGCGATGTCTGCAGATAGTGTGTGCTTCATTTGTTTGTAATTATTACTAAGTTTAGCAGTATACTGTTTAGTCAGTTCCTTTATTTTGAGTTTCCCGATGTCCCACCACATTTGTAAGGGCGTAAAGCGAGTTTTCTCTTTACGCCACGACACCCAGTATTCGTGTATTATTGTACAATATTCTTTGTCGTGCAACAGACTTAGATTAAAGCACCACACAGGATTACGATTATTAATCTGCTTGAAAGCGATACATAACTTAACTATACAGTGATCTGAGAAAACAAAATGCGGTTTTATGGATGCATGTCTGATTCTGGAAGAAAGAGACTTTGTGATAAAGAATGCATCTATTCAAGATTTACTTTCGTTTCCCACCCAAGTATATCGATTTAAGGTAGCGAGACTATTATTTGTGTTGAAAATTACGATTTTCACATTTATTTATTAATTGATGAAATGCACTATAAACTTTCATATGATAAAGTCAACATAACATAGAATGTCATGTAAGTTGGTTAAAATGTATATTTTCTGAAGGGAAGCAAGGCAGCCTCAGTAGTGTTTTCCAAAATCAACAATACAGGTTTAATCTGTGTGCCTATAAGTTTCAAAGATAAACTCAAGACAAAGCAATGTTAGGATGTGTTATCAGTAGCTATCTGACACACAATGAGTGTTTCCAAACCTTCGAGTGGTTTGTCTCCGCCCCTGTTTGTTTCACAGATTAGTCATTTGCATATGAATGTGTCAGACACAAGGTCACACAGCCACTGAAAAAAATCATTGATTTTGGTGTTTTCATATGCCGAATTTATCCAATTATAGCTATCCCATTCCTTTATTTTTTTGGTTTCTAATAGCCTTACACATTTGGATGCCCCTACACATGGTAAAACAGACCTTGATGGGAAAACAAATTGATTGTGCCGATAAACAAGCTTGAAAATCTTTGCTGTTACTTCATGGACGTTTTCTAGGAGTTTATATTTTTCAAAATACAAGGTCTTTAACAAAAAATAACGTATACTTATTGTCGTCGGATTAACACCAAATTTTCACAGCTTTAAGGTGACAATGAGAGGAACTTGAATGTGTCCAGACAAACTATTTCATCGATTATTTACAAACGAGTTGTGGTTTGAGTTGGGGGCAATGTGACTAAAACAGTAATTGAAATTCAGCACACTATTTTTTAAAACGCGTTGCTTGAATAAAACTGACCAGACACATTCAATTTACCAGACTATTGAACAACTAGGAAAAGTGAAAAAAATACTTCTTATCGCCAGCGTAAATGCGTAATTATTTTTTTTTACAGAAAAAGTAATTTTTCACCTTTGATTGAGTAACGCGCCGTAGAATGCAGATACGGGCATGCAAAATACACTTGTGAAAAGCTTGAAGTCTGGCGATTCTAAAAATATATACTTTCCCGGGTCTATTTGTAGTCATTTAGTCACAATTAGAAGATGAAAACAAGTATGCAAATAATAGTCTCGCTACCTTAACGGTGTATTAATATGACGCCAGGCGACGACAAGTTTGAAACGTATTAGCATGTTGGAAAGAAACTTGCCGGACACAGGGTGCGGTTCCATAGTGCCCGTCCTGTCAACCTCGGGGTTAGTGGTACAGTTAAAATCACCACCTGCAATTACTAGTTCATTATTGAAAGCATTCATAAAATGCTTAAAACCTTTAAAAAACTCTAAACGCTCCAACCCATTAGTAGGTGCATAAACATTAATCAGATGCACAGGGGAGTCATCGACATTGAACGTGACGTAATCGGCCGGATACAACACTAGTGACATTCAGAACATTAATATTTTTATTTGGATTAACAAGAATAGCCACACTGAACGAATGAGTATTTTCATGCGAGAAAAAAAGAGGTGCTTTCCACTTGCCAAGTAGAAACAGTGTGCGTCTCTTGGAGGAATTAAAAATCACTAGAATGGTTTATTTTGAAAAAGTTAAAGAGTTGGTACCTCTTAAAAGAGTCCCTGCACATTCCAAGTAACATCTGATATGTTAGCCATTATTGATAGTAAAAAATAAACAACCAAGATACGGTAAATACTCGCAATGAAGAAATAACGAGCCATATAGAAAACAGACCAGTTTTTTTACCTCGATTTTCAGCCTTCCCACGTCTAGTGGAAAGTCCACGCTTGGTATTCAATATTGCGTCAGTAGGTTGTACATTGATGTCAATAGTGCAGTCATGATCTGCAGTGCCAGATATTTTTTTTTGTTCAACTCTTTTGTAGTGTTAACCGAGTTTAGCCGTCATGCGCTGGATACGGATTTTTTCTCTACTGGCCATTGAAGTATCCTTACGAAGACGAGGGCAAAACTCAGTTGTGTTCTCAACGATTCTCTTTGAGTTGTAGGACTCATCAAGAAATATTACCAACAAATCGTGTGAAAGAAGCTTCTTAGTTGCCTCGGGCAGATCATCTATCATAAACTGTGACAAGTCTGATGCACCGGACGCCACCGACTCCATGTCATCAGTATCACCATCTGGTGGATTCCGATTAAAAATGTCAAAGGCCAACACGCCCTTCAGCTCCCCGAGTTCAAAAGAAAGAGAGCATGACGAAGACGCCATGGAAATAGAGGGAGGGGTTAGTACCCTCTCCTCACCATTACTATTAATTTCAATTAAATCAGACTGAAACTGAGTAGGGGCGACAGGTGCGCTTTGATAATGTGTAACCGTGGAAACACTGTCTGTTTGAGCAGGTGTAGTTTGAGTCAAGTTAACTTGGTCGGTCTCATTAGCATTTGAATTCACTGTACGTGTGCCAGTTTCAAGTTCATTATTATTGTTTTTTCATGTCCAATAGTAGCCGGCGGTTTAATATTATCGTTTATTTTAGGTTTTAGTATTAATTTCTCTGAAAGGTGGTAAAACAGTATTATCAAGATCAGTTATCATTTTAGTTGAGTTGAGCTCTGATCAGTATCCGTCATGACATTATTTTCAAGTTCATTGTTTGCTGTACTAATATTTGTTGGTGGAGTGAATGCATTGCCGCTACAATTGCGCTGTACTGTAAAGGGGGTAATTATTCACTTGGTTTTAATTTAGCTTATTTCGCTGACTGGAAAAATGCGCTAAATTAAAACACAGTGAATATGTAAAATTTAGCATAGAACACATTATCTAAATGACGAAACCGTGAATTTAAAACCCACTGAATATGCCTGAAATGGTAAATCAGTGAAATTTAAACCCTGTGAAAATTAGTCATTTTACAGTATATGGTCCTTTTTAAAACACTTGTAACACGTAATTTCATCGGTTGACAAGTAAACACGACAATACCTTTGCTCATGCATAACGTTTATAATTCCCTCTAGTCTGTCAATGTCGCACAACATATACACTTGTCTCCGGAAAGACTTGACATGCTTCAATTCCGGGCTTCTACAACCCAACGGGATCATCCGTATAGCACTGACAACCCGGCCATAGCGTTTTAGTTCACTTTCCAGTGCCTCATTAGAGATAAAAGGGGGAACCCCAGACAGAACAATATTAGTTGCCGGTTTTACAAGTGGCTCAATGTAAATCGCCAACGTTACTGAGACCATTTACACAGACAGTTTCAACTGAATTTAACGAGTCAACAAAAATAAGGACATTTCCATTTGCCCATGAGGCGGCGACTACTTTTTCGGGCCCAATAACACCAGCGACTGCTTGGACATAATTTGTGATTGCAGAAAGGATGTAAAAGTGCATTTATATTGGGGAGTGGGTCAGTCTTCCACTCTCTTTGAATTTATAAATGGTGTAACTGATTATACTTTCTGATGGCAGAGCTCTGTGAGATGAATCATAGGAAAAACATTTTGATGCAGAAATAATTATGAATGGCCAGCTGTGTTGCACATGATGTATATTGTTAATAATCCTGTAGATTGTATGAACATAACATTGGCATCCCACAGTATAGATATGAACCTTTACGAAATTTTGTATTTTGTATGCAAATGAACAAGCAATACACATGGTTTCTTTATATTTCTTATAATTTTGTATATACAATTAATACATATTTATACTAGTGAACAGTGACTTACTCCAGTCTCTAGCAATATATAGTTGCACATGAATTGTTAGGTTTTTATAATGTTGTCAATGATCGACAATTATGTTCTCACAACACGAGCTGCTACATAATAATGTAATATTGTAATGTAATACATTGATCAAATAAGCATAAAAAAATGTTCCCCTCAGGTATTTTGGTTTAACTATAGTCTACCATATTCATGAACTGTTTATTTATTATATAGCAGGAAATCCCTCAGATTGTGCCAAACATTAGAGTCTTCATAAATGTATGTCATAGATGACCGTAGCGATGGCTGTAGAGATTGACGATGATACTCAAACTGCCAGAGAATAATAGCCCAAATAATTGCTCCAAACCATGGAAATGGATCACGCTTAGGTTCTGCAATCACTTTCTTTTTCACACCCATTTTGACAAAACCAAAAATTATTCTTGATAAGAGATACAAGTTTATCTGAAAAAGGAAATTGTTATTCTCAAAGAATTATTTACAAAAAAACACATTTCATGACTGGATATATTGAACAATAACTGAAAGAAATAGAATCATGGATTGTATAACAATTTGACCTTAGTGTCGTCTTGTGAAAGGTCTTACCTGCATATTTACTTTGTTATTCTCACCAAATATTAAATATCCTCCAATGAATGCAGCAATAAATGAATGATATTGTTTCTTTGAGTTTTCTAACCATTTCATGATTGCGGTTAAAGCTTTGTAAATGAAAACAAATGACGCCAGGTTTCTAGAGTGTTGATATGTCATCTGAGTGATATCTCGAAACTTTTCAAGAAGACTGAAAAAATAAAACAAGGTATTAATGTTTTGGTTTAATTGAATACTGACAAACTAATACATCATACATGTAGGCGTGTCCATCAACACACAGCAGCAGCAAACTTAGGTCTTTGTGATCATAAGAAACATTAGAGTCAACGTTTCTAATATCATAGATACCGCTATGATTCATGGCCATCAGAGATATAATAAACAAGCAACCTGATGGTCTGCTGTCCTACAAGAACATTGTGGTAGCCAAGTCGAGCAATGCACACCCGTAAGACTTCTTCTTAAAAACTGCCAGCTCAATTTGATACCAAATCATTAAAGCAATTGAACTGATAGTTTTCAAGAAGAAGTCAACAATAGCATTATTCATCAAAAATGACAATAAATATTCGCAAAAGATGAGAATTGAAGAAGTTGTCACAAAATGAACAAATCTGACGGAGATCCACCCATTCTACATACCAAGTATCAAAGCAATTGAGCTGCTAGTTTTCAAGAAGAAGTCGAAAATTACAAACATATTCGCCAAAAATAGAGAATTAAAAATATCATGAAAATAACAAATCTGACAGAAACCCAAGGTAACTGCATACCAAGTATCAAAGCAATTGAGTTGGTAGTTTTCAAGAAAAATGTAGAAAATTGCATTTTTTACCAAAAATATCCATTAAAAATAGAGAATTGAAGATATTGTCATGAAATAAACAAATTTGACAGAGGTCCACCCAAGATACCTACATATCAAGTATCAAATCAATTGAGCAAGTAGTTTTCAAGAAAAGTTGGAAATGCAATTGTTGACCAACAGCAGCAGACAACCATCTCTATGAACAGCTCCACTTTGTCATCTACCATGACAGTGAAGCTAAAGACAAGAGACAGGAATACTTACCTCCCATCTTTGAATAGAAATGTCATAACAAATGCATGCGGTGCCCGAATCTTAGCTCCATACCTACAAATACAAATGAAGTGGGTTGACAACATGAGTATACTATCAATCTGAGCCGCAGGCTACTCAGTAGGTAATCTCGCGAGTGTCTGTTGACATCAAATTAAGAGAAAATATTGTAGAATTATGAAATTATCACACTCCACAGTGTTGACAGTGAAACTGTTGTTTAAATAACATAGAACTACAAATATATAAATAATATGTTCTTTTGTGCTCGTGATTAGCAGATAAGCATGAGAGATATAATATCGGAAGACATGTTCTGCAGTTCACTACATTCACTATTATGTTTATAAACAAGAGAGGTCAACTTTCTATTTCATGTGTACAGTAGGCAATGATATGTCCACTGAATCTTGAGCTGTCAATCATTCTCTGTTCAGTACTAGTGGAAAACCATGAAAACCATGAGGGCTTTTACAAGCGTTAATAGTCCCCAGGCCTCCGACCTTCGCTGAAATGCCTGCATCATTACTACTATAAGGCACGCTATCAATTAGGTATTTCTAGAGGTCAGGGTTCACTTTTTTATAGGCAATCTCGTCGGCAGTTGAATAAATTTTGCCATGATTTACATTTCATTTGTATTCTGTTTTTGATAATTTGTTTCACTGGCGAATTACTTTTATCAGACTGTTATTGTTTTAAATTTGTGTAAGACTAGAGTAACACTTGTAAAGAAAGCAACAATTGAATTTACAAGTGTCACAGACAGAGGAAAGGAATCACAGGCGAGTGTCTAAGCATCGCGGTAGTACTTCAAAGGTCTGGGAAGAACACTGGGTTTTTGATCTGCCCTGTGGTACATCACAATGTGGGAGTATTGTATATGGAATCCATGTATAAAATCATGTACTATATTGTCAGTGTTGATATGGGAGCCATGTACAAAACAACGCACTATACGATTAGTGTGTTGTATATGGAATCCATGTCACAAGTCATGTATGACAGAGTCCTTGTTAAAATATTACACTTTCTATCAGGTTGTGTGCAGATGTGATGGTTACAGCATTACACTTTGTTTGGTGGTATATATTAGGTGTGTAGTTAAATTGTTTTCTTTTCTTAGACCAATCCATTTTAACCGTCCAAATATACTTCCAATAATGAGGTTATTCTGTATCAGTTAGCTGAACTGCATTGCATTGCATGTGATATCACGTTGCCAAACTCTATTGCATGTGATTGATGCAGTGATTTGCCTTGAACATATAAACCATGACAGTGCATGCTAGTATAAACACGAGACAATAAAATGATCAGTAAAATATACCTGGAGAACATCAAAATTGATACAACTCAACTGAGAAGCAAACTTTTAAATCTGCAAGTAGGAGGATGAATCAGTATTCTGTCTATGCGGATACACCTCATCATAAAGTAATTTTCCATAATCTAATATTTTTCTGATAATTGAAGAATTCCAGAATCTCTGAGTACACAAGTGCAACAAGACTATTTGTCACACATGTACTTGCTCCAGAGATATCATTCATAAATCTGAGTGACTCCTGATGTTCAGTATCTTTAATAACTCCTTTGACTTGACATGTTAATCCCATTCTTTGTATATCAAGAGGACCTGGATTAGTTTCTATATCACCACCAAGCAATAGAATCATTCTCGCATTGTACAAATAACATTTCTTAAAAGTATAGTATGGTTTATTGTTTAAAAAGTATTTACTGTACATACAGCAACATTTATTATTAAGAAAACTGTAAATACAGTAAAGCCATATTTTCAGAGAAAGTAATATTTCAAGAACACAGTAACAATAATTGTCTTCTTAGTGCAGTGATATTACTAAATTCAAATTACAATGTTTTATAAGATTGATATCACTGTGCTTGAATAATATGCCTCAAAGGGGCAGTATTGAAGATGAGCCACCAGGGGGCAGTATTGAAGATGAGCCACCAGGGGGCAGTATTGAAGATGAGCCACTATAGGGCAGTATTGATAAACCACTACAAGGCAATAGTGAAGTTATGCCACTACAGGGCAATGTTGATGTTGAATCACTACAGGTCAATATTGATGTTGAGCCACTACTGGGCAATATTGATGTTGAGCCACTACTGGGCAATATTGATGTTGAACCACTACTGGGCAATATTGATGTTGAACCACTACAGGGCAATATTGATGTTGAACCACTACAGAGCAATGTTGATGTTGAGCCACTACAGGGCAATATTGATGTTGCGCCACTACAGGGCAATTGTGATGTTGCGCCACTACAGGGCAATATTGAAATTGAGCAACTACTGGGCAATATTGATTTTGAGCCACTACTGGGCAATATTGATGTTGAACCACTACTGGGCAATATTGATGTTGAACCACTACTGGGCAATATTGATGTTGAACCACTACAGAGCAATGTTGATGTTGAGCCACTACAGGGCAATATTGATGTTGCGCCACTACAGGGCAATATTGATGTTGCGCCACTACAGGGCAATATTGAAATTGAGCAACTACTGGGCAATATTGATTTTGAGCCACTACGGGGCTATATCGATGTTGAGCCACTACGGGGCTATATCGATGTTGAGCCACTACAGGGCAATATTGATGTTGAGCCACTACAGGGCAATATTGATGTTGAGCCACTACAGGGCAATATTAATGTTGAGCCACTAATGGGCAATATTAATGTTGAGCCACTACAGGGCAATATTAATGTTGAGCCACTACAGGGCAATATTGATATTGAGCCACTGGAGGTCAGTATTGCAGATGAGCCACTAAAGGGCAAATAGATCAATATAGAAGGGTATATAAAATACCGCTGCTGCCTGTAAAAAAAAAATCATAGTTAAAAATAAGTATAAGCAAAGATGGCTTAAAAAGAACATGTGATACAGAATAGATATATGTAATATTTAAAATTAATTTGAGAATATTAAAATTATAGATAGAAAAAAGAAATAAATTTAATTTTCGAACAGCGTAAGAGTTTGATTCATGTTCTACAGCATGAACTGTATCTATTAACACAAGACAATACGCAAGATAAGCCTTCAGCGAGCACTCCTGAAATTTCAGATCATTGATACCATGTTTTTGGATATATTCAATGACCTGATACATAAAACCACATTTTTTATTGATCAATTGCTTGACCGTGTATGGCATTTGATGCACAAGATTGCAAGCTCTATCATAAAATTGCGCTTTTCATTTGATGCATTGAAACATGTATTCACAGCAGACGGAAATTCGTTTGAGATGTTACTGGACTATATTTTTGTATTCAGTTTTTATTTCAACCACTTAGTAAGCTGAGATCATATGTTAGTGATCACGTATTAGGATACTGACTGTGCATAAATGCACAGTGTAGTGCCACCAGAAGACCAATTGCTTGAGAATATTTTTCACCATTAAGTCATTTCAAATATTATATTAATTCACAGACAACAAAATAAAGATTTTCAATAACATACAAGTTTTTCACAGTTGATGGTTGTATGGCAATTACATGCCTTTGCCAGTTTTACTTTGGAAGAAGTTGGAAACAATGACAGGAAAGGGCTACATGGCTACATCTTTTTTTTTTCAATTTTAATCAAGCATGATTTTTTAATTTTTTTTACAAATGTCGTCTATTTCAGGGCAACAGAAACAAAACCAATAAATGTGTAGGTAGGCATTTTAACAATTGCACAATTAATAATGGATTAAAACATCATTACTGATATAAATCATAATTCTGTTCAAACAATTAAAAATAAGATCACATTTAATTTAGTCAGTTTTCATAATGAATTACATAATAACATGTACTTATAAAATCTCTGGTTTAGGTGTCACACTCAGAGAAGAGTGAAAGGCCTTAATTTTGTTCTAAAATAGGCATCTCGAAATGTTGAAATTGTAAAAAAATGTAATATGCATTATTTTTTTCTAATTTTGTTGATAACGAAAAGTAAAGTATGTTCTAAAAGAAGTTTCGAATAAATACAAACACGAATACATTGCTTAGTGGTTAGTACCGGTAGTAAATGATCATGGCAGGCTGATCACGATAACACAATCCGGTCATTCTGTGTTTCGCAAAAGAATAACTTACTTTTCAAAGTATTGCAATTGTTGATTATTATTCAGTAATGATTATAATAACGTACAAAAAATAAATTCGTTGAATTTTTATGAATTGGAAGTAAAATTCAACTTAGTTTCAACGTAAACAAATGATTTTGGCCGAATGTAAATGCTCGATGTGATACAATATCTGCCATGTTTTCATTACACGTGGCTCATTTAAATATGTTAATGACCGTTCAGTTAACATTGTTAACAGAAATAACAGCCCATTGCCCATTCACGCTACTCACAAGAAACTTTATACTCTTGAATTAGGCCACATAACAGCGCCATAGACTGATTGACAGCAGTTCCTTTCTCTCCGCCTCGAGGACTTAGACCAACGCTACGGAAAGAGTGGGGTGGTTGGGGGGACCCGGAGTCTATGGTGGGTATGAACTATGTGAATAGGCGGGTTCGGAGAACCCTCGCCTAAATTCACTACGTTCAATTACCCACCATAGACTCCAGTCAGTCAAAATGACTATTTTGAACTGTAGGCAGAGTCAGACGCCAATAGGTGGCAGATTTTTCCAACCAAACAGAAAAAATGATGAAAGTCTTTTCCCAGTTCGAGATGAAAACAAACTCAACACCCTAGTTAAGACCCAAAAAAGGGTGGTGTCTTACCTTGCCTGTGCTGTCCCCGGAGCAAGAAGCCAAAATGCTGCTACAGTGACAGGGTTCAGTGTGCCCAAGAAAGCTAGACTCTAACCCAATTCTGGGGGGTAGTAAGGTTTTGAAGTAAAGATCGAAACAGTTCTGCATGATGGCATAGGCCGTAAAGCGGGACCTGGGAGCTTCCAGGGGAGCGCTGATGGTAGAGAAATCTGTCCGCATAAAATGCCGGACTGACTTATTGCCTATGCGCAGGGATCCTAGCGGTCGTTTGGGCTGGGTCAGCAAACCAAGACTGACCCGCTACAACAGGACCCATCCTAGCGAGACCCTTTTCAATGGATTCAGTGTCTCTTAGGTGGTAGTTGATAAAGACGTTCTGCTCGGGGGTGGGGGCCTGACGCTAGCACTAGCGAGTTAGCAATCAAGGAATTTAAAGTATTATAGACCTATAATACAGTCGCAGTAAAACCACCTGGTTATGGAAGTTGGGGAGACCGGCCTATCCTGCCTGCCTGGGCCATAACACAAAGATATGTGCCTTGCACCCCACTCCAAATCCTTAGTACGGTTTGGTGGCAACTTCGTGCTCGAACCGGGTAGAGAAGCAATTCCTCCTGACCCTCCGGGCAAACAAAATTTGACAGCCGGGGGATGACGATCGGGTGAGGATCGTGTCCTGGGATTTGGTTCTAGGCGAGAAACCCGATTCGTGTCTTTAGCACAACTTGATTGTCCATAACGGCGGTACATCATCCGAGAAGGACAATGCCCCCAGCTCTGGCCGACGCCTACCTAAGGCGAGGGCCAGTAGGAAGACTATTACTGGTACTGATTGGAGAGGCTCAAAGGGCGGTCTGCTTAGAGAAGACAACACAGCCGACGAGTCCCAGTTGGGCGGCTCCATTGTATGGGGACTTGGCGTCCGGAAAGCAGTAAATAGTCTCCTAATAATAGGACAATCGGCTAGTCTTGTTCCCGTACGTTTTGAGTGGTGGGGGACAAGACCGACCTGTAGCCAACAATCGCTGCATAGAACAAACCCACTTTGCCAAACAGGTGGAAGAAGGAGCCTGCTACCTGGCCAATAGAGGGATGGTATGGATCAATCTCCCTTCCGCTACACCAATCAGTGTATGCTCGCAGCCTAGAAATGTAGGCCACGTTGGTGGAATCCCTGTTCGCCCTGGCCAGGACGTTAGCAGCCCGCTCAGATAAGGCTTTTGTATGTGCGGGTCTACTGAGAGCCTCTATGCGTGTAAGTGCTACCTGCTGAGCCAGTTGGTAGTGCGCCGTTTGGTTGGGACGGCAGGTCCGGTAAGTCCGGAAGCACTGCTGGTGTTTTGACTAGCATTTCCAACAGAAGTGGAAACTAGGCCTTGCTTGGCCAATTGAGTGCAACCCATGATAATATGTGCACCTAAGTCAAAGTTTTCTCCGGTGCCCGGTGAACTAGCGGGAAGGGAGGAAAGGCGTACAAAACTAAGTGGTCTCCTGGAGACAGCAGGAGTGTTACGTACGTCGGGATTTTGGCGTTCTGGGGTGAGGCAGACCGGTCCAACCTTGGGCCGTCCCACAGCCGAAACAGCCTGGAGGCTACCCACAGGGGTATCAGCCACTCCATGTTCTGGAGACGGAGCCGTCCTGAAAGGGCGTCGCCAGACTGTTCCTCACCCCTGGAATGTGGTGTGTGGTTAGCTCCACATTGTATTCCAGGCACCAAAGGAGGATTTGCTCCACTAGGACTGACACCGATGGGGAAGGCGTCCCCCCCCCTCCTTCTTGAAGGAGACCACGGCTGCGTTGCCTGTGCGGACCAGGACTCTGTGGTCTCGAACTACGGGTAGAAAGCGTGGTAGTGCTAAGTACACTGCTCTCAGTTCGAGCCGGTTGATATGACTGATTGACAGCAGTTCCTTTCTCTCCGCCTCGAGGACTTAGACCAACGCTACGGAAAGAGTGGGGTGGTTGGGGGGACCCGGAGTCTATGGTGGGTATGAACTATGTGAATAGGCGGGTTCGGAGAACCCTCGCCTAAATTCACTACGTTCAATTACCCACCATAGACTCCAGTCAGTCAAAATGACTATTTTGAACTGTAGGCAGAGTCAGACGCCAATAGGTGGCAGATTTTTCCAACCAAACAGAAAAAATGATGAAAGTCTTTTCCCAGTTCGAGATGAAAACAAACTCAACACCCTAGTTAAGACCCAAAAAAGGGTGGTGTCTTACCTTGCCTGTGCTGTCCCCGGAGCAAGAAGCCAAAATGCTGCTACAGTGACAGGGTTCAGTGTGCCCAAGAAAGCTAGACTCTAACCCAATTCTGGGGGGTAGTAAGGTTTTGAAGTAAAGATCGAAACAGTTCTGCATGATGGCATAGGCCGTAAAGCGGGACCTGGGAGCTTCCAGGGGAGCGCTGATGGTAGAGAAATCTGTCCGCATAAAATGCCGGACTGACTTATTGCCTATGCGCAGGGATCCTAGCGGTCGTTTGGGCTGGGTCAGCAAACCAAGACTGACCCGCTACAACAGGACCCATCCTAGCGAGACCCTTTTCAATGGATTCAGTGTCTCTTAGGTGGTAGTTGATAAAGACGTTCTGCTCGGGGGTGGGGGCCTGACGCTAGCACTAGCGAGTTAGCAATCAAGGAATTTAAAGTATTATAGACCTATAATACAGTCGCAGTAAAACCACCTGGTTATGGAAGTTGGGGAGACCGGCCTATCCTGCCTGCCTGGGCCATAACACAAAGATATGTGCCTTGCACCCCACTCCAAATCCTTAGTACGGTTTGGTGGCAACTTCGTGCTCGAACCGGGTAGAGAAGCAATTCCTCCTGACCCTCCGGGCAAACAAAATTTGACAGCCGGGGGATGACGATCGGGTGAGGATCGTGTCCTGGGATTTGGTTCTAGGCGAGAAACCCGATTCGTGTCTTTAGCACAACTTGATTGTCCATAACGGCGGTACATCATCCGAGAAGGACAATCCCCCCAGCTCTGGCCGACGCCTACCTAAGGCGAGGGCCAGTAGGAAGACTATTACTGGTACTGATTGGAGAGGCTCAAAGGGCGGTCTGCTTAGAGAAGACAACACAGCCGACGAGTCCCAGTTGGGCGGCTCCATTGTATGGGGACTTGGCGTCCGGAAAGCAGTAAATAGTCTCCTAATAATAGGACAATCGGCTAGTCTTGTTCCCGTACGTTTTGAGTGGTGGGGGACAAGACCAACCTGTAGCCAACAATCGCTGCATAGAACAAACCCACTTTGCCAAACAGGTGGAAGAAGGAGCCTGCTACCTGGCCAATAGAGGGATGGTATGGATCAATCTCCCTTCCGCTACATCAATCAGTGTATGCTCGCAGCCTAGAAATGTAGGCCACGTTGGTGGAATCCCTGTTCGCCCTGGCCAGGACGTTAGCAGCCCGCTCAGATAAGGCTTTTGTATGTGCGGGTCTACTGAGAGCCTCTATGCGTGTAAGTGCTACCTGCTGAGCCAGTTGGTAGTGCGCCGTTTGGTTGGGACGGCAGGTCCGGTAAGTCCGGAAGCACTGCTGGTGTTTTGACTAGCATTTCCAACAGAAGTGGAAACTAGGCCTTGCTTGGCCAATTGAGTGCAACCCATGATAATATGTGCACCTAAGTCAAAGTTTTCTCCGGTGCCCGGTGAACTAGCGGGAAGGGAGGAAAGGCGTACAAAACTAAGTGGTCTCCTGGAGACAGCAGGAGTGTTACGTACGTCGGGATTTTGGCGTTCTGGGGTGAGGCAGACCGGTCCAACCTTGGGCCGTCCCACAGCCGAAACAGCCTGGAGGCTACCCACAGGGGTATCAGCCACTCCATGTTCTGGAGACGGAGCCGACCTGAAAGGGCGTCGCCAGACTGTTCCTCACCCCTGGAATGTGGTGTGTGGTTAGCTCCACATTGTATTCCAGGCACCAAAGGAGGATTTGCTCCACTAGGACTGACACCGATGGGGAAGGCGTCCCCCCCTCCTTCTTGAAGGAGACCACGGCTGCGTTGCCTGTGCGGACCAGGACTCTGTGGTCTCGAACTACGGGTAGAAAGCGTGGTAGTGCTAAGTACACTGCTCTCAGTTCGAGCCGGTTGATATGGTTGTCCTGAAACTAATGCATGAGCCATATCCTTGGGCTTGTTCATCCAATAGATGCGCTCCCCAACCCTGGGGGGAGGCATCTGTTACCAGAGCCATACCTGCGGCGAGCGGGTCCAAAGGGCCCCCCTGTCCGAGGTTGGCCCATGACGACCACCTGGGCAGGGCTCCCTTCACTTGGTCCGAGAACGAAACCCGCCTATCTAGTTCCCATAGGAGAGCTCGGCGTTATAACAAGCTAGCCAGTCGAAACGGTGGATGGAGAGGAGAAACCTGAATGGTGTCTCCATGTGGAACCGATCGAGGAGCACGTACTGATTCAGTCTAACTAGATCGAGTACTGGACACTCACCACTTGTAGATTTGGTACTACGAACACATTTGGGTAGAAGCCTGGACTTAGTTCCGGCTGACATACCCTGTGTATGGCGCCTTTTCCCAGCAAACTGCTACTTCCTGTCTGATTGAGTCCCCTGGCAGTGCCCAACAGCTAACGAGGGGAAATGGAGATTTCAGCGGTATCCCGTAACAGGATGTCACCACCTGGAAAAGTCCAGGGGTCGGTCACCCACCGTCTCCAAACCGGACTACCCCCGGCGCAATCTGTGTACAACAGGAATATGTAGCCATGGGTTCGGCAGTTGCAGGGGTGGGGTGGGGAGCGGGTTTGCTCCCTTCCCCATGAGGTGAGTTCTCCAAGGCCTGAAGTAGTCACTATGTTGTGACCTGGCCACTCGCCAAACACATGCCTGCCCCCCTCCCATGGAAGGGTATGAGCGCTTGCCTCCTGGCTGACTCTGGCTAGCGGACGGCGCCCTAGGGCGTTGTGTTTTCTGTGCTTGGGGTGCCCTCCGCTTGCCCTTGGCAGGGCCAACTGGCTAGCGGATTGGATTTGAACCCTCTGGTTCATTGCACTTCGAAGCTCCGAGAGTGTACCCACCATTCCCTGAACAAAGAGGGTGAAGGATGTCCAGTCTGCGTCACTGAGGTGGGGGACGTACCCCGACTCAGCTTGTCGGCAAAAACACGTGCGTCTAAGGCTGCGTCTCGTAGCACAGTAGTGGCCCCGGCCAAGAGAGCCAGGTGACAATAGGGGGGGTCGCATGTAGATGTGTGGTGGCCCACCAGTAAAAATGTCGCTTGGTCTAGGAGACTGGTCTCCAGAGTCCTGGGCACGCACAATAATGCGCTCGAGCAACTCTGCCCTCAGGGCTGGATGGGTCGTCTTCGATTGGCAAGAACGCCCATGAAACGCGGCTGTCCCCCTTTGCCCGGTTTGTCAAATTCGTGGTACCGGGGTCTGGGGAAGGAGCCTTGGAATCCGGTTGGAGGCGTTTTGGTCTCATCCCACGCTATGGGGTCTGATCCCGAAACCACACCAACCGGGTAGCGTTTGGTCCAGCAGGAAATGTTGCCTAATGTTATCCCCACCCGGGGGGGGGGGGGGGGGTTTAAGCGTTACATCCTCCACGGCTGACCAACGCCGCCCATCAACACCGTTTGCATGCTCTGCGCCCCACTCCGCACTCGAACGGACAGGGAGAGACGTGCCGATGAGGTTGCTTTGGATCAAGGGTGGGGGTATCTACATCGTATCACTGGGATCGATGATACTCCGCATCACCCCAAAAGCGTGGCGTGGCATACGGATTGAAGACTCTGAGGGACCGCCCGGAGTACCGGCTGTATCCGACGCGAGCTAACTGCATCCTCTTTCACTGTAATCTCAGGCCTCAGAACCCCAGTGACACACACCTTCACGCAAAAACCCTGAATCCCCCGCAGCTACCACAAAGTATCTCGGATGCGGGTTCTATGCTGGTAAATTCTGAATATAACCACTGCACAGTCGACTCAAAACACAAGGAGATCGAAAAGAAAACGACAGCGAGCCCTGGTGCTGTCATAACATCTATACATTGCTAAATACATTGTAAATAAAAGACGACATGCATGAGGGAAAACGAAATACAGTTGTAAAAGGTGCCGCCGCGAAACCAGCAAGTGGTTACGTAGTGGTGTCGGGTTTTAATCTCTTTGTTGTGAAAAATACTACACACAAAGGGGAAAACGACACAAGGGTAAAAATGACAAGGAAAACTTATGCTACCAGCTACAATGTTGGATGCCGTGCAGCGGCAACAACCCACGCTAGAAACCCGGACAGGAAAAAGCAACAGAGCCAGGCAGAGCCACTCAGAATCATTCTCGACGAGACGGAGATGAAAGAAGAGAGTGATTGACAGCTGCCTATGGCGCTGCTATGTGGTCTCGGTCACGTGGGTTCGTGACGTAGGGGGTAAAAGAATCTTGGGGTCATGGGGCTTCCCCTGACCTAGATTCTATTTCTCAGTCACCGGCAGAATCACTGATTAATGCCTACAGTTCAAAATATTCATTTTGACTGACCGGAGTCTATGGTGGGTAATTGAACATAGTGAATTCTAGGTGTCAATGACTACGGTAAAATCAGGAGTGAATATCCAAAATATTTTTAAAAAAACTAAAAAAACTGCCTAAAAAACACCTGGCGATTTCATGGTCCGTTGCAGACTGTACTCGACCAACCGTCCACACACGTGTTGTCACTGTATATCCGCCATGTTGGATCGCACGAGATTGGCAAAATCTTCATTACAACACAGTCGTTGTGGAGGGACTGTGATTACAACAGTTTAATGCTCACAACATAACCAATACGAATATAATCATAGGCAACCTGCTATTATATAATGAATAAATAGATCGACACAGAGATACCCCCCCCCCCCGAGTTGTGGATATTTCAGAAATCGCGACACAAGCAAAAAGACCGGAAAACGATTTACATGAATTAATTGTTAGTGTACAATAATTTGACAGGGTATACAGTTTACAAACTAGTTTCGTAAATTGGAGACAATTGTTTGCTTTTTTGGCTTTTCACAAGAATATAAAGCTGGCAATCATCATAATATTCACATCCGTACGTCACGGAATGTACCGGTACACCAATCCTACCCCAATACATTCAATTTTACTAAAACTGGAGAACATACCTTTGCAAACAAGTTTTTATGCTGCCTTCTTGAAGTTCTTGAAATCAAATAAGGTTACTAGTTCTTCGAGTAACGAGTGAATGAGACCACTGAGCCGAACCGAATACATGTATAAACAGTACTGCACGCAATGGAGAAATCACGTGCCGTAATAACAGCAGCGTTATTACTTACAGATCTAATCTACTGTCAAATAGTTTATTTCAGCCGAAATTATCATTCGCTGAAAAGACTTTTTCTGGGTGTTTTGTATTGAATTTATTGTCACTGATTTTTGACAAGTTGAATGTAAAATATAGGAAAACGGGTATATTCGCTGAATTTTATTTTAAGTGAAACATTCCTTCAGCGAAAATAGCACAAAAAAGTTGGAAGCGAAAATAAAGTATTTTACAGTAATTAATTTATTCTGAGCATGCGCAGTCGTTCCGCCAATGTTGCCGGGAGAGGTAAATCATGAAAAAGACCCACTTGAAATTTTCAGATCTGGAAAAAAATTGTGTGCCTACTAAACATATTATTGTTAATCAACCTGCCAAGTTTCACTGATATCTGCTGCAGAATTTCTGAGAAAATGTTGGAGACGGAAAATGAACAAAACCTGAATTATAAAATCCACTTTTCAGGCGCGCCTGAACGGAGACTAAAAATCATGTACTATATTGTCACTTTGTTGATATGGGAGCCATGTACAAAACAATGCAGCATATGGTGTATGTGTTGAATATGGAATCCATGTAGAAAATCATGTACTATATTGTCACTGTGTTGATATGGGAGCCATGTACAAAACAATGCAGCATATGGTGAGTGTGTTGAATATGGAATCCATGTAGAAAATTATGTACTATATTGTCACTTTGTTGATATGGGAGCCATGTACAAAACAATGCAGCATATGGTGAGTGTGTTGAATATGGAATCCATGTAGAAAATTATGTACTATATTGTCACTTTGTTGATATGGGAACCATGTACAAAACAATGCAGCATATGGTGTATGTGTTGAATATGGAATCCATGTAGAAAATCATGTACTATATTGTCACTTTGTTGATAAGGGAGCCATGTACAAAACAATGCAGCATATGGTGAGTATGTTGAATATGGAATCCATGTAGAAAATCATGTACTATATTGTCACTTTGTTGATATGGGAGCCATGTACAAAACAATGCAGCATATGGTGAGTGTGTTGAATATGGAATCCATGTAGAAAATCATGTACTATATTGTCACTGTGTTGATATGGGAGCCATGTACAAAACAATGCAGCATATGGTGAGTGTGTTGAATATGGAATCCATGTAGAAAATCATGTACTATATTGTCACTGTGTTGATATGGGAGCCATGTACAAAACAATGCAGCATATGGTGAGTGTGTTGAATATGGAATCCATGTAGAAAATCATGTACTATATTGTCACTTTGTTGATATGGGAGCCATGTACAAAACAATGCAGCATATGGCGAGTGTGTTGAATATGGAATCCATGTAGAAAATCATGTACTATATTGTCACTGTGTTGATATGGGAGCCATGTACAAAACAATGCAGCATACGGTGAGTGTGTTGAATATGGAATCCATGTAGAAAATCATGTACTATATTGTCACTGTGTTGATATGGGAGCCATGTACAAAACAATGCAGCATATGGTGAGTGTGTTGAATATGGAATCCATGTGGAAAATCATGTACTATATTGTCACTGAGTTGATATGGGAGCCATGTACAAAACAATGCAGCATATGGTGTATGTGTTGAATATGGAATCCATGTAGAAAATTATGTACTATATTGTCACTTTGTTGATATGGGAGCCATGTACAAAACAATGCAGCATATGGTGAGTGTGTTGAATATGGAATCCATGTAGAAAATCATGTACTATATTGTCACTGTGTTGATATGGGAGCCATGTACAAAACAATGCAGCATATGGTGAGTGTGTTGAATATGGAATCCATGTAGAAAATCATGTACTACATTGTCACTGTGTTGATATGGGAGCCATGTACAAAACAATGCAGCATATGGTGAGTGTGTTGAATATGGAATCCATGTAGAAAATCATGTACTATATTGTCACTTTGTTGATAAGGGAGCCATGTACAAAACAATGCAGCATATGGTGAGTGTGTTGAATATGGAATCCATGTAGAAAATCATGTACTATATTGTCACTTTGTTGATATGGGAGCCATGTACAAAACAATGCAGCATATGGTGAGTGTGTTGAATATGGAATCCATGTAGAAAATCATGTACTATATTGTCACTTTGTTGATAAGGGAGCCATGTCCAAAGCAATGCAGCATATGGTGTATGTGTTGAATATGGAATCCATGTAGAAAATCATGTACTATATTGTCACTGTGTTGATATGGGAGCAATGTACAAAACAATGCAGCATATGGTGAGTGTGTTGAATATGGAATCCATGTGGAAAATCATGTACTATATTGTCACTGTGTTGATATGGGAGCCATGTACAAAACAATGCAGCATATGGTGAGTGTGTTGAATATGGAATCCATGTAGAAAATCATGTACTATATTGTCACTGTGTTGATATGGGAGCCATGTACAAAACAATGCAGCATATGGTGAGTGTGTTGAATATGGAATCCATGTAGAAAATCATGTACTATATTGTCACTTTGTTGATAAGGGAGCCATGTCCAAAGCAATGCAGCATATGGTGTATGTGTTGAATATGGAATCCATGTAGAAAATCATGTACTATATTGTCACTGTGTTGATATGGGAGCCATGTACAAAACAATGCAGCATATGGTGAGTGTGTTGAATATGGAATCCATGTAGAAAATCATGTACTATATTGTCACTGTGTTGATATGGGAGCCATGTACAAAACAACGCAGCATATGGTGAGTGTGTTGAATATGGAATCCATGTAGAAAATCATGTACTATATTGTCACTGTGTTGATATGGGAGCCATGTAAAAATCATGTACTACTGTGAGATACTTTATTGTAGCTGGAATAAATTTTTGCTGAAAAGACATTTTGGGTGTTGTGTATGGAATTTATTTTCATTGATTTTTAGCTCCCATGAAACAGAGCTTATGTGGTACCGGTGTCTGTGACACCATGACTCTGTGACTAAAATTTGTTCCACTGATATTACATATTAATAACGTATTCTGTTGCAAAAATACTGGTAATATTTCATTGGAAGGTCTAAAAATTTGCAAGTTTTAGCATATAATGATTTAATATGTCATGATGGATGTTATTTGAGCAAATACAGTGACTAAAAACATCAAATGTATGCAGTTTTATCAGTATGGCGAGTACGCATGCGCAGTTACAAGAGTGACACAGCCATTTTTTCAGTTTGACGAAAATGCAGGACCTTTTCTGATTTTCATTAAAGTTCAATTTCACTTTGTGTGTCATATTCATAAATAGACAAAATCAAAATCTTGTCCGCGATGCTTAAGGTAGAGATGCACGTTCGTGGGTACTTGGGAGTGAAATTTTTTTTTTTTTTTGCTTTTTATAATCCAAATAGTCTTGGCTATTTTGTAGAACTGTGAATAGTGGAACATACTCAAAAAACAATTTTAAAATATAGATAACAGGTGCAAAGCATTCTCTCTTTTGAATGCTTAGCAAGATTTAGCAAGGCTTTACCATAAATAATAAAAAAGAAACATGGTAAAAAAAAGAAATAACGGGATCTCCATAAATCTATATTTAACTTTTTAACAAAACGATACTACATTTAAATTTGGAACTGTTACAGCCATTTTAATTATGAGCATTAGCAAACTTCTTACTGATTAAATTGTTATGCAAATTAGCAATTATCTCAGCTTTTTTTTAGTGCACATCCCAGAACTTTAAAAAAAATAGCTCCTAGACTCTTTGACCTTTTGTTTTGAAATTTTCACAAATGATTGACAATGTGTTTATCTTCAAAACGCTGTCAGGGCATTGTTTTTGCTTGAACAGTGTTACAACAATCGTACAGACAACTAGCTATGGTGTTAATTTATGCATAAACTTTAAGTAGTGAAATTTGAGCTACTGCCCTGCAAAATTGACAACTGGTAGACAGTTTTCAAGACAGCACTTTCTTCATAGTAAACAGATGTACGCATAAACCAATTTTGACAGGAAACAGAAGCATGGTTTAGAAGCTATTTTTTTTTAAATCAATTTTGACCAAAAAAGAACTACAGTGTCCATAAAAAAAATACAAACAAAATTTTTAAATTCATACAATAAGCTTTCCGAAAATATATATTTTTGTGGACAAGGGAGGTCATCTTGGTTTCCTAATTAACTAATTAAAATACCTGTCAGGTAAACTGCATCTCTACCTTAAGGTAGCGAGACTATTATTTGTGTTGAAAATTACGATTTTCACATTTATTTATTAATTGATGAAATGCACTATAAACTTTCATATGATAAAGTCAACATAACATAGAATGTCATGTAAGTTGGTTAAAATGTATATTTTCTGAAGGGAAGCAAGGCAGCCTCAGTAGTGTTTTCCAAAATCAACAATACAGGTTTAATCTGTGTGCCTATAAGTTTCAAAGATAAACTCAAGACAAAGCAATGTTAGGATGTGTTATCAGTAGCTATCTGATACACAATGAGTGTTTCCAAACATTCGAGTGGTTTGTCTCCGCCCCTGTTTGTTTCACAGATTAGTCATTTGCATATGAATGTGTCAGACACAAGGTCACACAGCCACTGAAAAAAATCATTGATTTTGGTGTTTTCATATGCCGAATTTATCCAATTATAGCTATCCCATTCCTTTATTTTTTTGGTTTCTAATAGCCTTACACATTTGGATGCCCCTACACATGGTAAAACAGACCTTGATGGGAAAACAAATTGATTGTGCCGATAAACAAGCTTGAAAATATTTGCTGTTACTTCATTGACGTTTTCTAGGAGTTTATGTTTTTCAAAATACAAGGTCTTTAACAAAAAATAACGTATACTTATTGTCGTCGGATTAACACCAAATTTTCACAGCTTTAAGGTGACAATGAGAGGAACTTGAATGTGTCCAGACAAACTATTTCATCGATTATTTACCAACGAGTTGTGGTTTGAGTTGGGGGCAATGTGACTAAAACAGTAATTGAAATTCAGCACACTATTTTTTAAAACGCGTTGCTTGAATAAAACTGACCAGACACATTCAATTTACCAGACTATTGAACAACTAGGAAAAGAGAAAAAAATACTTCTTATCGTCAGCGTAAATGCGTAATTATTTTTTTTACAGAAAAAGTAATTTTTCACCTTTGATTGAGTAACGCGTTGTAGAATGCAGATACGGGCATGAAAAATACACTTGTGAAAAGCTTGAAGTCTGGCGATTCTAAAAATATATACTTTCCTGGGTCTATTTGTAGTCATTTAGTCACAATTAGAAGATGAAAACAAGTTTGCAAATAATAGTCTCGCTACCTTAAGTTGTTGTATTGTTTACAAGTGTCAGCCTCTTCTTGCACATCTTTAAAACAATAACATGTATTGATCGAAAGGTGTATTGCCCATTGCGTCAAGAAGATCCATCCCGATTTGCTGCACTGCGGTTAATTGCAGTTGTTACTACTCTATCGCCGGTGATACTAATCACCAAGAATTAAAAAAACAAGTGAAATTAAGTTGCATTGGGGAAAAAAAACGTAATTAAATCGAAGCACAAATTTTTGAACTGCAGACGAGACGGCCAAAAAAAGAAACGAACCTTGATCTCTAGAAATACCTCATTCATAGAGTGCCTCATTATCGAGGAACGCTACTGAAGTGATGTAACACATGTTGTGACATCGTGACAGATGCATGCTGGGTTACAAGGGGGATCCCAATCGAGGTAACAAAGATGGTGGCGCAGAGTGCATGTTTTACCACGATGTTTAAAAACAACAGCTCGTTGGCGATTTTAATATAATTTCTAAGATAATTGTCAATGAATAGTTTTAATTAACAAAACAAATTTGTGTATTTTTAAACCAAAAAGTCAAGGACCAATGATCGCAACAGCAGTGATGAATACCCGTGGTGATCGTAGCGTTACGCATAAGGTATAGATAGATTAATGAAATATCGCTGACTTGAGTTTTGAAATGCTGTTGTAGAAAAAAAATGTCATTATTGATTTATTAATTTCTAAGGCATACATGTATTTTGATAACCTGCAATCTGGCAGACTTTACAAATTTAACCAAAAAATGAACACTAAAACTGACTGTACTGTACACAAAATAATGATGAACCAGTTACCTCCATGGATAACAATATATTCATAACAATACATTTTTTTGCTGTTCTATTTCAAATTTATTTGACTTGATGCACACATAAAATACAATGAAGTGATATAAAAATGATATAAACGAGCCATGCATGGGCACAGTCCCTGTTAGTTCTCGAATTTAAGATAATATAGTTTTCTTTATAGTAATATAGCTGGAACATAAACATGTCAGAAATATGATTATGATGATTGTTTAACATTAAAATGATTGGCATTTGTATCTGATCGTCAAACGGGTATTGAGAGATATTGCTCTGGAACAGCATTAATTAAAACAAAATCAGCCATTTTGAATACATGTACATGTATAATGAATATATAAAATTTGAACATATTCAGTCAAAGCATGTCAGAGATATGGCACTAGAGCTGCATCAGGAACCTGTAATGTCTAATGTATGTACCAAGTTTGAATGAAATCCATCCAGAAATGCTTGATATTTGATGATTTTTTTAGCACAAAAAAAGCCACCATTCGGCCATTTTGAATAGGATCGTCAAACCAATATATCTGTATATCTATGACATGATGTATAATGAATATTAAAAATTTGAATATAATCAGTCAAAGCAAGTCAGAGATACAATGTATGGGTCTAGAAGCCCATTTATTAAAACAAAATGGCCGCCAGTCAGCCATTTTGAATCCGATCTGAAAAATAAAATTGTTTGCATCAAGGTCTAATGTATATACCAAGTTTGAACAAAATCCATACGTAAACAGCCAAGAAATACTTGATTTTGATGATTGTTTAGCACAAAAATGGCCGTCATTCGGCCATCTTGAGAAATTGATGTGCATATGTATAATATCATGTACATGTATGATGTATGTGTGAAGTTTGATCATGATTCGTCCAGGCATTTCTAAGATACAGGTCTAAGATACAAGATGCACGCACAGAAGCACAATGTTCAAAACATAAGTCCCCATTTTCGGGGACTAACAAGCCATGCATGGCACAGTCCTTGTTAGTTATCAAATTTTAGATTTAGGCGAGGGTTCTCCGAACGCGCCTATTCACATATTTCATACCCACCATAGACTCCGACTATGACTATTTTGAACTGTAGGCATTAATCAGCGATTCTGCCGGTGACGGAGAGATAGAATCTAGGTCAGGGGAAGCCCCATGACCCCAAGATTCTCCTTCCCTTACGTCACGAACCACGTGACCGAGGCCATATGGCAGCGCCATAGACGACCATACAATCACTCTGGTTCCTTTCTCTTCGCCTCAAGGACTTAGACCAACGCTACGGAAAGAGTGGGGTGGTTGGGGGGACCCGGAGTCTATGGTGGGTATGAACTATGTGAATAGGCAGGTTTGGAAAACCCTCGCCTGAATTCACTACGTTCAATTACCCACCATAGACACCGGTCAGTCAAAATGACTATTTTGAACTGTAGGCAGAGTCAGACACAGATAGGTGGCGGGCTTTTCGAGCAAACAGAAAAAAACTGATGAAAGTCTTTCCCCAGTCCGGGATGAAAACAAACTCAATACCTTAGTTAAGACTCAAGAAGGGTGGTATCTTACCTTACCCGAGAAAGCTAGACCCAAGCAGATTTCGGGAGTGATAAGCTTGAAGTAGAACAGAAACAGTTCTGCATGAGGGCGTAGGTAAAAAAAAGCGAAACCTGGGAGCTTCCAGGAAGTGCTAGTGGTATAGACTATCTGCCCTTAAGAATGATGAGACTGACAATCGCCTATGCGCAGGGGCACCTGCGGTCGGTAATCAAGCCTGACCCGCTACGACGGGCCTAACCTGAAGAGACCCTGCTCAATAGATTGGGTGTCTCTTAGGTAATAGTTGATGAAGACATTCTGCGTTCTCCAGAAGCCTGCCCTCAGAATGTGTTCGAGGGGGGCGCTTGATGCTAGTGATAGTGAGTTAGCAATCGCACGGACCTCATGTGCTCGTACTTGGCGTCTCTGCAATATCTGTGATGAGGAGGATAATGTATTACAGACCTCCAGTACAGTTGCAGTAATCAACCTGTAGATAGTCGGGGAGGCTGGCTTATCCTGTTTGCCAGGACTGTGACACAAAAACATGTGTTTGGTTCCCCCGTCTGAAAAACCTGGTACGGTTCTCGTAGCAACTCAATGCTCGGACCGGGCAGAGAAGCAATTCCTCCTGATCCTCCGGACCGACAATATTTGACAGCCGGGGGATGACGATCGGTTGAGGATCGTGTCCTGGGATTTGGTTCTTGGCGAGAATCCTGATTCGTGTCTTTAGTACAACTTGATCGTCCATAAAGGCGGCGCAACCGTCCGCGAAGGACAGTGCGCCTAGAAAGAGTGTTTTCCACGTCAAAAACTTGAGTGGTGCTGAAAAGAGGGGGCTCGAAGGGTGGTATGCTTAGGGCTGATAAAACAACCGACAGATCCCAATTGGGCGGTTCCCTTGAACGGGCCCTCAGCCTCTGATTATAGAAAGCAGTAAACAGTCTTCTAATAATGGAACAATTGGCTAGACTTGACCCCAAAGAGTTTTCTATGGTGGGGGACAAGGCTGACCTGTAGCCAACGGTCGCTGCGTAGAACAAACCTACTTCGTTAAACAAGTGGACAAAGAAGTCTGCTACCTGGCCGATAGAGGGGTGGCATGAATCAATCTCCCTTCCACTACACCAACTGGTGAATTAGCGAGAAGGGAGGAAGGGCTTACGCATCCATGTGGGACCAGGGGATCGATAAGGCGTCCACGGCCCAGGCTCCTGCTGTCGACAGGAGTGTTACGTACGTTGGGAGCTTGGCATTCCGGGGTGCGGCAAACAGGTCTATCTTTGGACCGTCCCACAGCCGAAACAGCCTGGAGGCTATCCACTGGGGACGGAGGCACCTCGAAAGGGCGTCTGCCAGACCGTTTCTCATCCCTAGAAGGTGGTGTGCAGTCAGCTCCAGATTGTATTTCAGGCACCAAAGGAGAATTTGCTCTGCTAGGACTGACAATGATAGGGAGTGCCCCCCCTCCTTGTCAGGTAGGAGACCACCGCTGTGTTGTCTGTGCGGAGCACGACTCTGTGGTCTTGACTTCGGGTCAAAAGCGTGAAAGTGCTGGGTGCACTGCTTTCAGCTCGAGCCAGTTGATATGGAGATCCTGAACCCACTGTGGGGGCCATATTTCTTGGGCTTGTTTGTCCAATAGATGCGCTCCCCACCCTTGGAGGGAGGCATCTGTTACCACAGTCATAGCTGTGACGAATGGGTCCAAGGGGACCCCCTGTCCGAGGTTGGTCAGTGACGACCACCAGGACTGGGTTTCCCTTTCTTAGCAAACTGTCAACTTCCTGTCTGATTGCTTCCGCCTTGCAGGGATCCCCTGGCAGTGCCCGCAACAGAGGGGGGCGCAACAGAGGGGGGAGACACTGACAGGGGCGGTGGAGATGTCAGTGGTATTCTGTAACCGATTGTGACCACCTGTAGTGTCCAGGGATCGGTTACCCACTGTCTCCAAGCCGGAATGCACCGGCGCAATCTGCGTGCAACAGGGATCTGTGGCCATGGGTTCGGTGGTTGTAAGAGAAGGGGGTTCTCCTCTACCGTGAGGTGAGCTTCCCTGGAGATCACTGGGGTTACTAAGTCGTAGCCTGATCTCTTGCCAAACGTAAGCCCACGAATTCTAGGAAATTGATGGGTCGCAACTCTGCCCTCGTGTTGGATAGTCTCAGAATGGGTTGATGAGAATGACAATGGAATGTGGCTGTCCCCCTTCACTCGGTTAACAACAGAAATTTGTGGTCTGGGGAAGGAGTCTCGGGGTCCGGTCGGGGTCTTCTGGTTTTGTCCCACGAGTTGGGGTCGGAATCCGAAACTTCCCCGATACGGTAGCGTTAGGTCCAGCGACAGGGGTTATGCAAAAGATTACCCGGCTCGACCAGGGGAGTCGTGCGGGTGCAGTCAATCTAGATCCCAACGCCTGCGATCCCATCAGCGTGGAAGCGACCATAAGTGGCTGCTTTAGGATCGAGGGTGGGGGAAGATACATAGTGTAACCTGGACTGATAATATTCCACATAACCCCAACGACATGGCTCACCATTGCCACTAGCCTGAGCCTGAGCCTAAGCCTGGCCTCTCCCGAATCAGGGGGGGACCACTGCTGGGAACAGTAGGTTCCCCAGAAGAGAGGTGTTTAGAATGCGAACGGGGCTTTCTGCGATTCTTCCTGCTTGCCGGCTGAGAGGCAGCAGTGAAGACGGCTCGTTCCGACTGCATGTGGTCTACTCGGCATGTCAGGGACGCAATTTGCCCCGACATTTCAGCAGTAAAATCGAGGATGGATCCACAACGGAACCTGACGCGGGCCCCATAGGAGCGCGGGGGGGGGGGTGACCGAAATACATTGGTACCTCCACCATCGGGCCTTTTGCTTGGTATCCCAACCACAACTCGCCCATACCCATGCGGGTAGAACCTGCCACGCGACCATTTCGCAAGCGAGTGACGCGGTCAGTCTCAGCAATTTTTACAAACTGCTGGAAAGAATTCCGGGCTTCAGAACCACATCGATCGCAAATACCCTCTGGGCAGGGGCCCGAACCTCGTGCGCAGGTAATACATCGGTAGCATTTAGCATGTGGGTTCAATTCCTGTAAGTTCTGTGTACAATAGTTGCAGACCCGTCTCAAAAACTGAGGGGATAATACCGGCGGCGAGCTTCTGGTGTTGCCAGTGCATCTATCCATTTCTAAATACATTATAAATAAAAGACGACATGTATGAGGGAAACGAAATACAGTTGTAAAAGGTGCCGCCATGAAACCAACATGTGGTTACGTAGTGGCGCTGGGTTTTAATTTCTTTGTTTTTGAAAAGCATAACACACAGAGGGGAAAACGACACAAGGGTAAAAAGACAAGAAAAACTTATCCTACCAGCTAGAATGTCGGATGCCGCAGCTGCGGCGAAGACCCACGCTAGAAACCCGGACAGGAAAAAGCAAAAGAGCCAGGCAGAGCCGCTCAGAATCATTTCCGACGAGGCGGAGATGAAAGAAGAGTGATTGTACGATCTTCTATGGCGCTGCCATATGGCCTCGGTCACGTGATTCGTGACGTAAGGGAAGGAGAATCTTGGGGTCATTGGGCTTCCCCTGACCTAGATTATATCTCTCCGTCACAATCGCTGATTAATGCCTACAGTTCAAAATAGTCATTTTGACTGACCGGAGATATGAATCCAGAAGCTGATGCTTGATTATGATGATTTTTTAAACAATAAAATGATTGACATTCAGTCATCTTGTATCTGATTGTCAAACAAGTACTTGTCCATATTGAGAAATATTGCTCTGGAACAGCATTAATTAAAGCAAAATGACTGACAGTCGACCATTTTGAATCCAATCTAAAAAACACCTAAGCCATGCAAGGCACAGTCCCTGTTAGTTATCAAATCTAAGTTATACAGTTTTGTTTATAGTAATATAGTACAAGTACTTGTCAATATTTAATATATTGCTCTCAGATCGTCAAACCAATACATATATACAAATGTATATCTATGCCATGATGTACAATAAATATATAAAATTTGAGCATCAGTCAAAGCATATCAGAAATATGGCTCTAGAACCACAATCACTAAAACAAAATGGCCACCAGTCGGTCATTTTTAATCTTATCTGAAAAACAAAATGACGTACATCAAGGTTCCAATGTATGTACCAAGTTTAAATAAATCTCATCTGTAAACAGCCGAGTACAACCATTTAGCCATCTTAAATCAGATCGTGAAACAAATTGATGTGCATATGTATAATTATTTATGATGTATGTGTGAAGTTTGAATGTCATTGGTCCATGCATGTCTAAGATACAGGTCTGAACGCATGGACACACGGACGCACAGAGGTCAATCCATAAGTCCTAGTTTTTGAACTGCTTTCAAACAGGGACTGAAAACAATAATTATTTTGTTTTATTTTAATCAACATTAAGTTTGTATAACATATTTTTTTACTGTAATTGCTGAAGATGAAAATGAAATTCGGAAATTGATGGTGTCAACAGGTTGGTTTTTAATGACATGAAAACTGAAGTGATACACTTATACTCAAAATATGGTAAGCACAAGCATGTATTATGCCTTTGAGTTAGTTCTGATGAAATCATTCCTTCTGATCTAGCGAGGAATCTTGGGTTTCACATTGATAGTTTTGCTTTATCCCATAAACAAATCTCAAATGTATGTAAATCAGTCTCGTATACATAATAAAGTCGTATTGGCCATATTAGAAATGTTTTAAATCGTAGTAGTACTGGACAGTTAATTCACACTTTCACAAATTGGATTATTGTAATAGTCTATATATTCATCTTCCTGGTTATCTGATTGGTTACCCTTTCACGTAAACACGAGCAAACAACTCCTGTTCTTCAAATCTTCACTGGTTACCTAGTTTCCAAGCATATTGTTTTAATGTTTGTATATAAGATTTTACAAAATAAAGCGCCATCTTATCTATCCGACCTCATTACTATTCCAGTTCCAGTCAGGCAAACTCGTTCTTCGTCCACTATAAGGTTATTTGAACCCTGTTATTAGCAAGAGCATTACGGCTCTGGAATGCACTTCCCAGAACCTTACGCCTTGCACCCACTTTGTCTGCTTTTAAGTCTCATCTAAAAACTCATTTTTACCATATAGCTTACCATAGTACACAAGTACAATGATGTGTTTTTATCTGGTTTTAATGTAATCTTATTTTTTGAAATAATCTATTTATATTTTTATGTAAAGCGCATTGGGATTATTTGTTTGATGTAATGCGTTATAATAATAATAATCATTTACATATATGCTACTGGTGAAGTGATATGTCTATGTATGATATCCAACTGCCAACAATGTGTTACCAAGTCACATATCAGCAGAAGAACAATCCCAGAATGCATTATGGTTTTAGAGATACATGTATTATCCTTGAACTACGAACTCTGGGGTGAACTAAAACTAATACATACTGTCCTTTATCACAGTCTGATAGCTTGTCATCACAACACATTGCCAAATTAAATGATAATATGATATATAACTAATAAACAATATCAATACAATTCTGATTTTAAATAATATCAAAAGTTTTTTTTTTTATATTTCTACTTAATATAAGAGTATAATAAGTTAACCGCTTTACCTTAACCAGTGTTTAGTTTGTAGGACCATTAAACCATATGAAAATCAATTTGACCTTTATATTGGAGGTATTTTAATATAGTGTATTGGAGTATTTAATTTAATGTTGGGATATATATTGTGTATTTGATTTTAAGCAATTTGTATGTTATTAGTTGGCTTTACTTCCCAACTCACATGCTGCATATTAAAACAAGATAAGACTCATATGAAAATTTGTGCTTACAACTGGTTTTTAATCTGTGTCGAAAACGTGCACAGAATAGTCGTTTCGTGCACGTTTTCGACAGGGCTTATCAGCCACCTCAAGTGCCAAATCCATGAAATAAACAACCAATGTCAATAGAGTAGCCTAGGTGTTAAAAATGGATTAAGTACTGGCAAACCAACTTCTGCATAGGTATGTCTCTAAACGCATGCTTTTTGGTTGATATAGTCATCGTTTTTTGAACTCAGAAGCCCACAAAACCTAATATTACATGTGAGAACGAAACAAATCCGTCGAGATTTCATGTTTTCCCCGTAAAAGGGATGCTGGCTGTTCCCTCTCTGGACTCCCTCCCCACGTATACTAGTACTGGTACTACCAACTCTAACAATGTACTCATTTCGACCAAAATTTTGCTTTTATAACATTTTATTCAACAGCATATCGCTTAATTTCCGACCGGAAAAACAACTATGTTTTTATTCCTTTTTTTTCACTCGCTTATTAAAAACACTGACCGCTTGTTCAAACACTGAACAGGAGTTGTCGAAATGGTTGTGTTAGTGCTAAAGTTTGAGGATCAACGAGTATTAACCATTATTTAATTCCAAACCATCATACTCTGTTTCGTTCGCAAACGCATCTTGAACTATACCTCTTGTTATGTGAACGTTTCACAACAAGCTGATAGAGCGAGACTGTGTTCCGTTTGAATCCAGGGCTGCTACCTCGTTTCAACAATATGATTATCGAGACATTTACGTGATACAGGCAATGCTAACTCCTTAGGGCAGAGAGCAGAGACACCAGGAACATATTGATGCCACGGCCATGTATTTAAAATGCGAGCATGCAGACAGGCGATATTTCTGGAAATTATTCAACATGCAGTTGCAAAAAGAGTAAAAATAATGATCGAAAAGCAGAAGCAAGCAGGAGGTTGGGTGAAATTAGTGCTGTACATTCAGGTCCTTTGTAAAAATATGATCTATATCATTCTGAAGCATGCCAGAGACAGACAAAATGCAGTTTTAAATATTGACACCGTTCGTATTTTTTAAATGAGCCAAAAAAAAAAAAAAAAAAAATTGTATGCTGTTTAAGCGATAATCGATCAAAACAGACTCGTTTTGCAAGTTTTAACCGCTACGTTCTGCTGAAGATATAAGACTTCACTTTCGGAGTTATTACTGAAGATAATGTACGACAGCAAAAAACAACAACATTTGGTTATGTGAAATGGATTAGCATTCATGTAGGTCCAATCAGTACTGTTGTATCGTCTATTTCGTCAACCGAACGATACTACTCGGACCTGCTCGTCGATTATTACAGCCAAAACAAAGTCAGCTTGGACGTTCAGTTGTGAGACATGACAAAATAAATGCAGCCAGTGATACATTTCGAGAATAAAACAACAAAATAAACGCAATCAAAGACGCCGACCATGCGCGCTGGAAATGAATAGAACTCATTGCGTCAAAGAGGCTCACCTGCCTCTTTTACTCACGAAAACGCACACACACATGCTATTTCTGTATATTTCGACAAAGAAAAAACACCGGAAGAGAAAAGTTTAAATCATGTTTGTATTAACGTAACATGAAAGCAACGGTGAATATATGTTTATCAATCATCAAACTAAATATTCGATGTTACATACATGAAGCGAACTGCAGCGGTTATGTGGCTAAGACGAAGGACATGCGACAGTATTATTATGTTCGTCTACTACACATACGAGTAACTTTCCGATAAAAAAGGTGATTTGTATCAGCAATAATTTCTAGTACTGCATGGAGAATTGCGTATTATTAGTTGTCATCAGACATATCCTTGTCCAGGATTTTTTGAACAATGTCTCAAATTTCCGAAAGAATATTCGAATACTAGTTGGGGCATAGACCTTAGAATATGTATTTTAAGGTCTATGGTTCGGATTGAATATGAATTGAATACTTAGTATCCATATGATCTTTTGAAAAATCAGCTAAACAGTTCACAACCACGATTATGGGGATTTGGCGAATTTTCAACGAAGACAACGGTTCCGGTCATGAGCAGCTGTGTCATGAAGTCAACATTTTACAATGTTGTACACTATTTTTCATTCTTGACATTGTGAAATTATTCCGTTTTTTAGGAGAAGAAAAAAATGATTTTGACAAGATAATTTAGAAATTTATATTAAGAATAATTCATAACGAAATGTAAAACATACGCGCACATAATTTATTTTCATAATTACTGATTACACACGAATATTACAGAAAAAAAGATAATTTGTTATATTCTTGTTTGCACATCATGTTCACAAAATCATGTTCACAAAATCCCAGACAATTATTTGAAATGGCAAATTTTCTTGATGTTTTAGCGAGTACTCCGCGGGGTATATAGCGTGTTCTCACACTAGCATAATTTTGAGTTCACTCATTGCATTCCCACATGCGAAGTGCGTTTGAAAATAGCATAATTATATTGCGTGAGTGGCTGGTGAGACTTTATCACAACACGTTCTATTTATTTCCAACGCGCGTGGCCGGCGCATTTGATTGTGTTTATTTTGTATTTTTATTTTCGAAATGTAGCCCTCGCTGCGTTTATTTTGTCATGTCTCGCAACTGAACGTCCAAGCTGACTTTGTTTTGGCTGTATTGCAAATGTCATTTCTTTCTCCCTGGTCAATGAATCCAGAATCAATTGGGTATAAGTACGTTATTTTAGAATGATTTTCCTTTGGTTTCCCCTATGATAGTTAATCTGATTTATCATATACAAATGTAGCATTACAAACAGGAAGTCCTCGGCATGGGTCAGACACAGTCCTTCTATAGACTAGTATACCCCAGACAACTCGTTTTGATGAATGGTCTGGGTATGGCTTGTGGGTAAGAATAGAAAATGGATTTCGGTGAGGATGTGATTATTTGGATTTTTGAGAACGGATTTTTACTATTGAAATGAAATTATCACATCTAGGGATGAATTGTTAATAGGTGAAGTGATGTTAATAACATAAGTAGTTCATCGTCTTGCGTACACCGCAACAACAAAGATTTCAACACAGATCTCCAGTCAAGAGGGTGGCATTTGGACGTAACCCCGGAGTTAAATCATAGACAATATAGTAGGAAGGACAAGCAACTCCAGCGATTTTATTGTAGCAGGGTAGGCTGGAAAAAAAAGTTAAGCTGATTTAAACTAACCCTTAACATAAACTAAATGTATATTTTGATTTCTCGTTAAATGAGTGTTTTTAGGCGGCGAGAGTGACACTGTCAGCGGTAATGTACATTCATGCAGAGAACAACTGACTCGTGTCCTTTGTCTAGTATCGCAATTGGTGAAGAATTGGTTAGTGCTTCGTCAAGTGCTAGAAACTTAGGTGTCTTGTTTGATTCGCAGCTATCTATGGAAACACACATTTCTACTATTTGTAGATCTGGATATTCCCATCTAAGAAATATTAATCGTATTCGTAAATCATTATCCCAATCTGATACTGAAAAGTTGGTACATGCATTCATATCTTCTCGCTTAGACAGCTGTAATTCATTATTGTCTGGTCTCCCTGTAACTAAGATAAAACCTCTTATTCGTGTACAAAATGCAGCAGCCCGCCTTGTCACTCGTGCTCGAAAATATGACCACATTACAGACATTTTTATTAAACTTCATTGGTTACCAGTTGTACAAAGAATCAATTTCAAATTACTTTTACTAGTGTATAAATCTTTGTATGGTTTTGCCCCAAATTATCTATGTGAATTAATCGAATTTTATGTACCTAGTCGTAGTTTAAGATCTGAATCAAAGTTTCTTATTAAAACTCGTCAGGTGTGTAGTAAAAAGTCCAAGGTGTTATACAAAGACCGTGCTTTTGAAAATTTAGGTCCTAAACTTTTTAATGAATTACCTCTGTCTGTTCGTTCTAGTCCTTCAGTAGACATTTTTAAATCCAGACTGAAAACGCACTTATTTAAATGTGCTTTTAATATTTGACTGATTGTTTATTGTATCAGCGCCTTTGATCTTCATATGTTGGAATTGTTGCGCTTAATTAAATAAAGTTATTATTATTATTATTATTATTATAACAACTGTCAGAGAGGCTCTGTCAGCAGTGTATCAACACCGATACGCCGATTGTGTAAAAGTGGCAGGGAAGTGTTGGAAGTGGCAGGAAAGTCTTGGTGGGAAAGTTCAGGCAGACGTTTGCGGCCTGGTTGAGGCTATGGGTCCGCCAATTCGGGCCTAGGGCCGTGTATGGGAGTGGTTGTTGCAAGAGGGGCCTACTGCGGGCGCAGCAACCCAGTAAGTTTATTTCTGGGGGCGTATTGCAGAATTTAGCATTTTAAAGGGGCATATTTGTCAGGACTTCTTTTTTGCTTTACAAAAAAAAATATAATTAATTGTCAATTTAGCCATTTTCACGTGATCGCGAAAACTAGCGTGTCTGCGAAATAAGTCGGGTTAGTGTTCGCGATCACGCTAAAAGTACTAAAACAACAATTATTTCTTTTTGTAAAACAAAAAAGAAGTCCTGACTTTGCCAGTCTAATTTGCCTCCCGAACTGGCCCACTGAAAATGAAAAACACCCCACTTTCCTGCTAAATTTGGAAACCGGTCAACTGTCAGAACCGACCGATTTATGTAGCCCTCAAATTTCTCCATAGACGCCTATGTTAAAACATCCTGTAAAATCCGACCCTGTCTACTCCAATATTCACACTGAATACATCGACTATCTAACCAGTTGCATCACATCCGCTGTCTAGTAATCCAGTTTGTCCAACCTAAAAAGTGTGCATTGTGTTCAATTTACCGTGAACGTCATATAAACAATACCAAATCTCACACTCCACTGAACGTCCCATGTAAAACAACGCATCGCATTGTGTATGGCAGTATGACCCCAGATATTAACAATTGATCGGCGTCATCACCAGTCCCTATCATGGTCGATTTTGACAGGTTTTACTGACTAGTAATTATGAACATTGTGATTTTAGATACTCGTTATATACGAAAAAATAAAAAAGGTTGTTGCGGTATTGTTCATTTTCCCCTACTACTAGGCTTGTTGGTACGCATTTATGTATCAGAATTTTAATTCAATGTCTAAATATAACTATTATGAAATTAGTTCAAATAGTAAAACAAAACAGTAATCCAAAGCCCGAAGTGAAACTAATTTGGAAAGCCATTCCATCTACAGCACTTTGTTTTATCCCAGGGGATATTGACCCAGGCAGCTTTGGACTTTTACATAGAACCGCTTGGCCGGGAAAGTGATCTCCTCCACATACGATACTATTGCTCTGTAAATCCGTTAGGTTTAGACATTATGATTATTGGATAATTTGGAAAATTATTTACGGGAAGGTTTGATTTCAATGAAGGTAGAATGTTTTTATTCTGTGTAGCGCGTCACCAAGTGACAGATGATAAACGACCATCGAATCTTCGACGCTTTGCTACTAGGTACATGTAGCAGTGATCGTAGCAGCCAAACTCTGCACAGTTCGATACGCGTTACTTCACAAAGCAGCTTTGCATAGAACTCATTTGCATATTATAATACGTTCGAGCTACAAGGCCCTGTCGGTTAACAAAGTTATACGTACGTCACTCCGTTATTTTAATCACTTTTTTAAAACGTTTCACGCCCTGACTTCGAACACAATTTTCAGTTAATTAGATTAAAATATACATGACTTGCGTTAGAAAAGTACAATCATTTTCTAGATGCCATAGCATTACACTGTACAATAAATGACTAACTTTATAAACTTACTAGAACCTTTGTATTCTATGGCTGTTAGACGCGGAAAATCGAACCTGTTCAAGCCAGACATAGTATTGAAATATTCACCAGAATACAAGATGAACGAAAATATTTAGGAAACCCTTTTGAGTGAAATTAGTTTTTGATGTTTTTTCCCAACTACATACGTTAACAGAACGTTTTTTTCTTCCAAGTTTTAGTGTATCACATGCGCCATTTCACTACAATGACATTACCTTGCAAAACATAGTCTGCAATAAAATGGTTTGTATTTACATTTTTACTGAAGTCTGACATTAATAAATAGTTTGGATGTCACATACGTTTTTTTCCACTTTTTGTAGTACGTTTTCAGATGTAACAACTACGAGAAAATGGCCGTGCGTAGTGAGGTGATTGACCACAAAATTGAAGGCTGCCTGTGGCAGAGGTACTATTGCTTAAAGCGCAAAGACCTATGGGAAGGAGATTGGGTAGCTCCAATTGTCCTACAAGAGCTTTGCGACCGAGTCGCAAAATGCCTTTTCTCAGGTCGCAAAGCACCGTTGCTACCACTTTGGCGAGTTGCAACTGCGAGCGCAAACGCTGTTTTGAGGCACCCATACATACCTCCAGGATGGGCAGAACCCTGAGTTTGAATGTGATTGATCAAGGCATGTCAAAGCTCCAAAACAGCATTTGTTAAAAAATCTGATCTAAAAAACTAAAAGGCCTGCATCAAGGCACCATTATTGTTCAATGTTTGTGCCAAGTTTGAACAAAATCCACCCATACACGATGAATAAAATGGTCTCCATCAAATCGTGAAATGAACAGAATTGCATATGTATCCAAGATGTTTGATGTACGTGTGAAGTTTGAATGTGATTACGTCTGAATAGGAACTAACAAGTCATTGAAAATGACACAGTCCCCATTAAAGTTTTGAAAGTTCTCTTTGTGCTTGTCATATTAAAGCGGAGGGGTTGTCGCAAGCGTGTCCTTGAAACTTGAGTTCCAAGTGGCGTATACAACAGATTGTTTATTTACATCAAAACATGTGTTTCGTGTTGTAGTAATATGGCCAAAATAAAAACAGCGGTTATTCGGCCATCTTTGATCTGATTATGAAACACACTGATATATATGATGTATGTGCCAAATACGAATGAAAATAGTACATAAATTGTGGAAATATAGTAGTAAGGCCAAAACGTCAGATGGCTGTCAATCGGCCATCCTTGACCAGATTTTAAAACAAATTGTCATGGACATGCATCCTAACATGTATAAAGTACATGTATGTGCCAAATTTGAATGAAAACTGACAGAGCACGTCCAAGATACTGCATAAAATAAACAAAAACAAGATGCCTGCCAGTCGACCATCTTTGATCCAATCATGGACATGTATCCTAACATGTATAATCTATGTACCAAGTTTGAATGACAACTGACAAAGCATGTCCAAAATACAACATTTTCAAAAGGGATTCTGAGATATGACTCTGGACTAATAACAAGCAGCCTCTCGGTCGAGATAGCTCTGCTGTTAGCAATGCACATTTCAATTAAAGTACTGAACATATCATCAGAAAATCAGATTTGCAGTTTTCTCGCCCACAGAGGAAGAAAAAGATCTTTTCTACAACATCCTCCAGGAGCAGATCAACAAAACTGGGTATCACCAGATGGATGCAGCAGAAACCAAATTGACCATATAGCTATTAAAGAGAAATGGAGAAGGTCCATGAAGGATGTCAGAGCAGTGTGAGGGGCAGATGCCAGCAGTGACCACCACCTTGTACTCTACACATTGCAGTTAAAGCTGGAGAGGACGAGAAAGGAAAAATGCCCACAGCCATTGGACTCTGGCAGATTGAAAGACCTGGCAGTGAGAACCCAATTCACAGTTGAACTTTCAAACTGATTCCAAGTCTTGGGAGACACACCTTTAGATGACATTAACATCCTATGTGACAGGATACAGAAGACTTTTTTGACACTGAACAGGACGTACTTGGTTACAGAATAAAGGAAAGGATAGAGTGGATCTTGAAGAACACTTGAAAGCTCATAGAGGAAAGAAAAGTTGTGAAACAATGAACACTAAAAGGAAAAGAAGAAAAAAGATCAAGAGTCAGAGACGCATACCGGGTTTTGAACACTACTGTGAAAAGAGTGCCAGAAAGGACAAGAGAGAATATATGGAGAAATTAGCAACAGATGCGCAAAAAACAACAGAAAAAGGAAACACCAAGACAGTGTACAAGATCACCAAGACTCTCAGTGGTGGCTTTGCTAATAGAACAGCAGTGGTGAAAGTAGGGAGTACAGTGAAAAAATAAATTATTCCAAATAGCTTCATTGACAGTATCACTTTGTTACTCAGTCAAAAAGAAACAGAAAAAAATTGGTTCAGTAGTTTTCAAGATATTGTATGTTGAATGTACTGAAAAACGTGCATTTTTGGTAAAATTGCTGGAAAAATCGTCAAATCAAGCATTTTCAAGTTTTAGAGCACTGATAACACCAGGAAAATGTAATCTGGAAAGATGTTTTTTTTTTTTTTAACAACAGCATTATACTTGTTTTAATAAAATTTAACTAAGTAGTCTCTTACAATACACCACAATCTGCACAGAAGACAGGCAAAGTTTGACAAAATTCAGTTTGACTTTGAGTTTTTTTGGGTGCGGCACCGTTGAAAATTGGCATATTCATGAAGTTTGGAGACCTGTAACTCAAAAATTAAAAACTGAATCACAGTTAAATTTTGGCTTGGTGATGACATCAGTTTATAGACAGCATAAACAGTATGTTTTGATTCATATCATCCTTACTTTTGTGGAGACAGTTTGTGCAAAATTGAAATAAACATTATTTTGTCTTTTGCAAGGTGGTGGCCATTTTTGATTTTCAACACTTTTTAATGTAAATTAACATTCAATACTTAGAGTCTGCTTTATTAATAAGAAACCTTTATAATATTAAATTAATATTATTCAACTATTTAATTTTCATATTAAAATGAAATTTAGGGGTTACGGGTGACCAAGGCAGTTTGTTGGGGGGTGCACGCAACTTAGAAGGAAAAACCCATAACTATGGGTTGACTTTTATTTCTATCTCATAAGATTTGTACATTTAATTATAAAATGTGTAATTAGTAAACAATTATACGTGTGAATCACTGGGCTATACAAAACAAACCCACCCCCTCAATCAACATTGAGGTGAACATGTCTTGTACAACAAGCATATTTTAGCATAGAAAATTTATATTTAACACCGAATAATTCCACATTGTCAGTTGTCAGCCTATAACTTTATGAAAAGTATTTTGTTTTAAAATTGTTATACAGTGAATCAATCCTGGTTACGTTGTCCACTTTCCATGCCCTCAATAAAGAGTCCTTTGGAGCGATGTTAATTTCTGATAAAACAAATTTTATGTCAATGTTATCGATGTCATTACGTGATGGCCACCTAAATGAGTCACCAGTTTTCCTCTCCAGACAATTTACTGTTACAGTGGTAGAGTCAGAAGAAACCCCTATTATTTCACCAGCAAACCACTGTGCTTCATATGCTACAGCTACATACATGCCAACAGTCACATGTTTTATTCCAAAAGTATTGTGTACATTCTTCTTCACTTTTTTCTTGCCTCGTACTGGTACTGCATCATTTGCTTTTCTTTTCCTGATGTTATCATTTATTTCTTTCACATACTCTGGCATGCCTCCATTTGCTCTTATGATTGATTTCAGATTGTCTGTAAGTTCTTGTACAGTTAAAACAATTTTGTTACTTTGGTAGATTTGATTTCAGTACTTGACAATGGTACCGGTAGGTTATTTGATCTTTTATTGCTTTCATTTGTTGCACTCTATTCATCTGTGTCAGCATCATGTCAACTTCTCTCTCTGTTTCCCGAATTCCCCACTTATTTTTTATTCGTAATTCGTAATTCTAATTTTACTTTTATTTGTCTTTTGCGTTCTAGCAGTTTACGGTTTTTTTCCAGTCTTTCAGTCTGCAGCAAAAGTCTTTTTTTTTTAATGTTTCTGCTGTGAACAAATTCCTTCTTTCTTCTTTCAGGGGCTTGTTTTCGTGCGATTGATAAATATTTTCTTTTGATGTCTGTTCCCAGATTATAGAGATATAATGAGGTTTTGTTTTTGTTGAAACAAATACAACCAGCTTTTGAAACCCGACTTTTCTGTGGCGCCCTGTGAATGTTGCGATTAAGATCAGAGAAATCCGACTCTGATCTTACATTAGTTAAGGGTGCATTTGCAACTTCTTGTCGCAATGACTCAGAGGGCTGGTTTTCTAAACCACCAGGTAATTGATTACCAACCTGTCTCTCTACAATGACCAGCATAGCTTTGCAGATACACTGTGCACTTTCTAATGTTAATGTGTTTAGTTCTGGACTACATTCTTTGAATAGTGCAGCATAGATTTCATCCTTGTTTATTAAACAGTTGGTAATGTACTTTGTTTCTTTCAACAGTGGTGTTGCATCAATCGCGTTGTCTGCTAGGCAGGTTTTTAATTCTAACCAGTGTATGTTCATATCATAATAATTCATATCTTTTTCCAGAAGTCGCATCAAAGGTCCAGTTACCAGCTTAGAAATAATTCCAAGGGCTCTGCATTCTGCAATTATAACCTGTTCATCCAAAACAGCCTGAACCTGGCTTATGAGTTTATTTGTAGAATTACATCTTCCTGATGACAGAAAATCTGAAATGTGCTGTTTGTGCATAGTACAATGCAGCTCCCTGGTAAAATGCAACATTGAATCTATTGTGTTCAAACTTTATCAATCTAGTTTTCTCTTTTAGCTCATCTTCCAAATATGGCCCAAAATCAGTGTACACACCAGATTTTTGACAACCCTCATCAGTAAAACCTTTACTCGTTTGATATAACAAATTAAAACAAAATGTTAATTTGATCTTGTTTTTCCTTTTCAAATTCAATGCATGCTGAACTGGCTGCGGCAGCCATATTTACCAATACATGCATTCCGCATAGAAGATGGTTCACAGTTTTCATTTTTGTCTTTTCATTTTCATCAAATGAGTCCCAGTTTTGGTCAACAATAGGCAATAAAGATTCACGCATTTCTTCCATCTCACTTTTATATTTTTTGTTCACAACATGTCTGTCACTCATAATATTTTTGCTTCGAAGAATTAGTTGTGCGTATACATGTTTTTTTTCTTCATCGTTTACAGCTATTGACTGAGCTAGTTCTTCAAATGTTTCTATGGTAGCATTCATGTAGTCATCAGCTGACCCACTAAGCAATTCTTGGAAACCAAGAGACAACGATGACCTGTCTGGCAATGAAACCTGAAGGCCAGCATAGTCAATAAACTTTTTTCGAGTGCCATCACTGTGAAGTGTGTTTGGATCCTGTTGCTCAAGTGTATTTCAGTGGCAGCTTGGGCTTGAGCCAATACCAGGGCTTCGACCTGCATCATGGATGTCAGGGACTTACTCAGCAACCTACCAACATCAACATTCAGGATGTTCTTGAGCACTGACTTACAACTGCTGTGCAGTTTTGTACTGAAATATTGTGTGTCAAAAGATCATAATAAACCTGTCTTATACTATCTGTATACTTTCCATTTTCAAAGGTTTTAATTTCGTTTGCATCCATCAAATCTTCTATTTTTTCATGTAGCTTCATATTGTCATTTTCTAAATGTTTCACGTGTTCCAGATTACTCTTCACTTTCTGAGAATGGTGTTCACTTGCTGACTGGGCTTTTGTTTTCCAGTAACTTGCCTATACTTGTCTTGCTTCTTGCTCATTTCACTAATTTTATCTAGTGCAGCTAATTTCTCACGTGAAAGCTCTTCCATACTTTGAGTAATTTCGCTAATAACTGTCAGCAAGATTTCTACTCAAACTTTCTAGAATGTTTTCCAGATCTTGATTACTTCTACTTGTTTCACTCAGTTTCACTGACTTCATTAGGATTTGTCCTTGGAACTTTGTATGACTTTGTATGAAGTTTGCTGCGTTTCAGTTTTAAATATGCATCATGTAGCCGAGTCCACTGGCGTCTAATTCCAGTGACATTTAGTTTTGTTTCAGCACTAGGCCGCATAAATACATTTAACCAATTTAAAGCATTAGCCCAGGGAAGATTGTTTCTAATAAGAAAATTACGAAGTTCTAACACATGCTTAATTTCTAGGTTGATACTGTTATCCTGACTGGCTGTGAAACTACATAATATCAAAACTTGTGGTGTGACACTCTTTTCTGCAAACACTGCTGATAAACATTTTGCAGACTGTGTTGCTATGACTGTACTCAAGACTTGAACTTCCTTTCCATCTTTTCTAGCTTTCTCTACATTTCTCTGTACTCGTTTTGTTAAGTTGCTAATTTTCACTGGTAAAACAATATCCGGGTCAAAAAGCCTAATTATATCCGGCATGGTTTGTTGTATATTAATTCCCATTTTCTGCAGATCATCATGTAAATTTAAATACAGACCATAACTTAGTGGAAAATTGCAGCTAATATCAACTAACTTCTTCTGCCCTGACAATAAACTTTCTAAGTTGTCCCTGATTCTAAGCGACACATCCATACTGGAATATCTAAATATAAAAAACAAACAATATTTATTATCTGTTTCTAATGTCTAACAAGAGTATATTAACGAGTTTAGAAATTAATTATTTATATGTTAGAACTAGGAAAAAACACAGAAAACAAACAATTGTGACTAAAAAGTGTATTTTATTTACAACATAAACAACTGTTGAATAATAATAAAGTGAACACAAATTAAACAGGCAAAAATAATTAAAAAAAAATCCAAACAAACAAATAATTGAGATGATTTAATTCTCTCATTCCATAAGGTAATAATAATGTGATTTTCGAAATCTTCAAAATCAAAGCCACGAAAGAAGTAAAGTCGATGTTGAACTTTGAATGAGCTACCGGTACTCAGATTTATAGTGCATGGCGTCGGCATATGGTTTCAAAATGCACGTAAACAACACAGAATTTCCCTAATAGTATACCAAATAATCGTGCAAAGTAAAATTCACAAATAATTAATGGTAATGCCGGCGTAATAACGATAATATCGCATTTTTGAAGCTTTGCGAATAATTGCCGTAATTTTTTGAACCCGGCAACTAAACCTGTAGAAAATTTACATTCAACCACTTCATTGCCGATTATGTGCCGAAATTATGTAAAATAACAAAGGACCTTGTAAATTCGGTCACAAAATAATCGTACGAGAATTAGTTTCTTTGGAAATCAATGTTACTACCCAGAAATTGGCGTCCCGTGAAGTGTAGACCTCCAAGGAAAAGTTCTGGTCGACTCAAAAATTGGCGCGTCGCCATTTTTATGTTCGATCTTAACTTTTGACCTGTCTTCCAATGACCTCGATTTTGTACCGGAGTTTTCTCAGTGGAGCTGGTCAATGAATAATTACAATAATAGTTTAAACAACAGTTAAAATAGTAAACATGGTGAAACTTTCAGTTTAAAAAATTTACATACCGTATTTACATAAGAAAACGAACGGACAAAACTTTGACCTCAATTTTCTTTCGCATGAGTCATACATGTAGCTGCATAAATTAAACTAGTACCATCTTACAGCGAATTTTATTGGCCATATTTTCATCTGTGTTTGAAAGATCTGTGTTGATTGGCTCCCCTTTGGCTTTTCTGTTTTATATCACGCACCCTGCAAAATATCGAGGGCCATGTTTATTTACAGCGCAATTTTATCGCTAATAGTCAATTTTTCCGGCAGGAGTGTGATTCAGTCACACATCGTACCAAGCTTTTTACGCGCGAAATAGACACACAATTAACCTGTTTTAATAATTAGCGTTATTTTATTGATGTGCAACGTCTAGAATTTGTAGAATAAAAGTTTAAAATTCTTGGGAAAAGTTACAGCGTGCGTGAATTTGTACGGCCGCCATATTGGATTCTGAACTCCCTAGTGAAAGAAAAGAATGGGAAAGTGCTCATGACAGATGAGGAAAAGCTGAACAGATGGGCGGAACACTTCAGAGACATACTGAACACACCTGACCCAGAAGAAGAGTCAGAGATTAAAAGAGCTGGCTACAACATAGAAATGAAACGTGAAAACATCACAGAACAAGAGATATAGAGGAGGCTATTCAACAGACAAAGACGGAATCACTGCCGACATGTAGAAGACAGACCCCAGCATCAGTGCCAGAGCCTTAAAAGAATTCTTCAACAAAGCATGGGAAATGAAGAAAGTTCCTGAAGCCTGGAAAAGAGGAATTATTGTCAAACTACCCAAAAAAGGCGACTTATCACTTTGCAGCAACTGGAGAGGAATAAACAAGGTATTGAGAGGATTCTTAGAGAAGAGCAGGCATGCTTCAGAGCTGGAAGGGGATGTATTGACCAGATCTTTCTCCTGCGTACCATAGTCGAGCAGTCCCTTGAGTGGAACTTATCACTGTACATCAACTACATTGACTTTAAAAAAGAATTCAACAGCATCCATGATCCATCATTATGAAAAATCCTCGAGGCATATGGCTTCCCAACAACGGTCATCAACATCCTGAAGGACATGTATGCCAACAACCAGTGCTGTGTAAATCAGGAGTCAGACGGGGCTGTGTGACATCACCCACCCTCTTTCGTATCATCATTGACTGGGTAATGAGGAAGGTCACCAGTGACAAGGAAACGACAAATAAAGTGGGCAAAACAGCAAGGAGTGTGGGACTCAAGATCAACCCAAACAAGACCAAGATAAAGAAGAACAGAAGTACAACCAAAACCAGTGTCTGTGGTACCGACCTTGAAGAGGTAAAAGATTTCAAGTACGTGGGCAGCTATATTAAGAAAGAAATCTCAACTAGAGTTGGACTGGCAGCACAGGCTTTCAACAGACTACAGAAAGTCCAAGGCCATCCAGACCAGGACCAAGCTGAAGATTTACAAGTCAACATCCGATCCATCCTTCTCTATGCTTCCGAGATGTGAAGAACCAACAAGAAGATTGAAAGCAGGCTGAGGGGCTTTGAAGGACGCTGCCTTCGCCGCATCCTCAAGATCCACTGGGAACAGCATGTCACCAAAAGTCTACAGGCGCACCTGCATCAATAGCATCACAGCTGAGGTGAAGCAGAGACACTAGAGATAGCTGGGGCATGTGCTAAGAATGAGCAGAACCAGACACCCTCACGCTGCATTGAGATGGGCACCACCTGGGAAAAGAAAAAGAGGCAGGCCTCTGGGCACCTGAAGAAGGACTGTGGAAGAGATTTGTCTGCGCCTTATGCTTATATCACTGTTTACCAAAAATGACGAAAATATTAATCCAAATTATAGAATTAAAGATATCATCACGAAATGAACAAATCTAAGAGAGGTCTGCCAAAGGTACCTATACACCAAGTATCAAAGCAATAAGAATTACAGTCATCAAGAAAAAGTTGAAAAAGTAAAAAGTTGACATGGATGCCGGACGACAACGGACAATCACTTGTATGATAAGCCTGAGCTGCCCATTGTGACCATATACTGTGTGTTGTATTTTATGATAGTTAATTACCAATTTATATTAGTTGCATTTAATCAATATCGATTCGTCAGGATACCCGCATTCAATTCTAACGGATATAGTTTTGTGATGATTCGATTTGTCACCGTGTCGTGTCTTGAGCTCGACTACACGAACAATACCGTCTTTGCCTGGAAAAAGGCACGTTATTTTGGCCATTTGCCAGTTGATTCGTTTCCGAATATCATCGTGAATTAACACGATATCACAGACTTTGACCGTGTTTTTTGTCAAGCCTTTCGTGGTAAGTAGGTGTCTTTCTCGAAGAGCGATAACATACTCTGACGACTAGCATCAGGATACCAGCATTCAATTCTAACGGATATAGTTTTGTGATGACTCGATAAGTCATCCCGTGTCGCGTCTTGAGCTCGACTACACGAACAATACAGTCTTTGTCTGGAAAAAGGTGTGTTATTTCGATAAGATACTCTGACAACCAGTGTTTCCAGAAAGTGCATTGGAGCGAAGCTATGTGTTGATAGTGGCAGTTTAACATGCGGTTATTACTCAAAATGTTCGTTGTATCATCGGGTACTGCATGTGGTAGGCTAGTGATTGTCCGTCCATTGACGAGGTGCGACGGCGTTAATGATGTGAGATCATCAACACTTGCAGACACGTTTCTTTAGGGGTCTGTCATTTATTGAAGACTCTATTTCTGTGAGAATATTTTCAAGTTCATGATACGTAACACACGCCTTGCCTAATACTTTCTTTAGGGCATTTTTAGTGATTCCCACCATGCGGTCATATAGCCCACCAAACCAGGGACTACGTTTGGGAATGAATCGCCAAGTACATGTAGTATGATTCTTTGTTGAAAATGATTGAACTTCTGGGTTCGATATGATTTCTTTCAGCTCATTTTTGAATACATATTAGGGTATTTAATCTCATAATGGAGTATTTAATTTTATAATGGGGTATTTAATCTCATAATGGAGTATTTAATTTTATAATGGGGTATTTAATTTTATAATGGGGTATTTAATTTCAATTTGGGTTATTTAATTTCATATTGATGTATTTGAATTCATAGTGGATTATTTAAATTCATAATGGGTTATTTAATTTCATATTGGAATATTTCATTTTATATTGCGTTATTTAAATTCATATTAAGGTATTTAATTTCATAATGGGTTATTTGAATTCATATTAGGGTATTTAATTTCATAATGGGTTATTTGAATTCATATTAGGGTATTTAATTTCATAATGGGTTATTTGAATTCATATTAGGGTATTTAATTTCATAATGGGTTATTTGAATTCATATTAGGGTATTTAATTTCATAATGGGTATTTGAATTCATATTAGGGTATTTAATTTCACAATGGGTATTTGAATTCATATGAGGGTATTTAATTTCATAATGGGTTATTTGAATTCATATTAGGTATTTAATTTCATAATGGGTATTTGAATTCATATTAGGGTATTTAATTTCATAATGGGTTATTTGAATTCATATTTGTGTATTTAATTTCATAATGGGTATTTGAATTCATATTAGGGTATTTAATTTCATAATGGGTATTTGAATTCATATTAGGGTATTTAATTTCATAATGGGTATTTGAATTCATATTAGGGTATTTAATTTCACAATGGGTTATTTGAATTCATATTAGGGTATTTAATTTCACAATGGGTTATTTGAATTCATATTAGGGTATTTAATTTCACAATGGGTATTTGAATTCATATTAGGGTATTTAATTTCATAATGGGTATTTGAATTCATATTAGGGTATTTAAATTCATAATGGGTTATTTGAATTCATATTAGGGTATTTAATTTCATAATGGGTTATTTGAATTCATATTAGGGTATTTAATTTCATAATGGGTATTTGAATTCATATTAGGGTATTTAATTTCACAATGGGTATTTGAATTCATATTAGGGTATTTAATTTCATAATGGGTTATTTGAATTCATATTAGGGTATTTAATTTCACAATGGGTTATTTGAATTCATATTAGGGTATTTAATTTCACAATGGGTATTTGAATTCATATTAGGGTATTTAATTTCATAATGGGTATTTGAATTCATATTAGGGTATTTAAATTCATAATGGGTTATTTGAATTCATATTAGGGTATTTAATTTCATAATGGGTATTTGAATTCATATTAGGGTATTTAATTTCACAATGGGTATTTGAATTCATATTAGGGTATTTAATTTCATAATGGGTTATTTGAATTCATATTAGGGTATTTAATTTCACAATGGGTTATTTGAATTCATATTAGGGTATTTAATTTCACAATGGGTATTTGAATTCATATTAGGGTATTTAATTTCATAATGGGTATTTGAATTCATATTAGGGTATTTAATTTCATAATGGGTTATTTGAATTCATATTAGGGTATTTAATTTCATAATGGGTTATTTGAATTCATATTAGGGTATTTAATTTCATAATGGGTTATTTGAATTCATATTAGGGTATTTAATTTCATAATGGGTTATTTGAATTCATATTAAGGTATTTAATTTCATAATGGGTTATTTGAATTCATATTAGGGTATTTAATTTCATAATGGGTTATTTGAATTCATATTAGGGTATTTAATTTCATAATGGGTATTTGAATTCATATTAGGGTATTTAATTTCACAATGGGTATTTGAATTCATATTAGGGTATTTAATTTCACAATGGGTATTTGAATTCATATTAGGGTATTTAATTTCATAATGGGTTATTTGAATTCATATTAGGTATTTAATTTCATAATGAGTTATTTGAATTCATATTAGGGTATTTAATTTCACAATGGGTATTTGAATTCATATTAGGGTATTTAATTTTACAATGGGTATTTGAATTCATATTTGTGTATTTAATTTCATAATGGGTATTTGAATTCATATTAGGGTATTTAATTTCATAATGGGTTATTTGAATTCATATTTGTGTATTTAATTTCATAATGGGTATTTGAATTCATATTAGGGTATTTAATTTCATAATGGGTATTTGAATTCATATTAGGGTATTTAATTTCATAATGGGTATTTGAATTCATATTAGGGTATTTAATTTCATAGTGGGTATTTGAATTCATATTAGGGTATTTAATTTCATAATGGGTTATTTGAATTCATATTAGGGTATTTAATTTCATAATGCTTTGTATGGAATTTATTTTCACTGATTTTTGACAAGATAAATGTAAAATATAGGGAAAACAAATTCACTGGATTTTATTTTCACTGAATCATTCCTTCAGCAAAAATAGCGAAAATTTATTCCAAGCGAAAATAAAGTATTTTACAGTATTTCGTATTTGTGTATTTAATTTCACAATGGGTTATTTAATTATTTCATATTGGGGTATTTAATTTGCCTTATCTCCATATACTTTCAAGTTTGTACATGTGTTTTATACTGGTAAAATATAGTCTCAAAACAGTACTATAAAGCAAGTCTCGGCCGCCAAAGGTCATCAATACGTCACGTGAGCGCCCCTCCATGCCCAGGTAATTTAAATGACCTACATTAGACTAAACGGGACATAAAATTACTCATTAAATTGTTCACAGACAAAAATATAGTTTCGTCAGCTTAACTAACAGAAGTAATATACATTAATGTTAACTTAATTAACTATTCGTTGATGAATGGTTCGACACCGCGAAGATTTAAACGAGTCGGTAGATACATAGACCACAATCACACAGTATGCATTTCGTGGCGTAACGTAATGTCGGTACTTACACTGCACCATTTCGTAATCCTTTTATCACTCCTAGGACTTCTTTAAATCTTCCTGATCCCAGCAGATGATTTACCCCCGCCAATGCTGTCGCCATTTTACCGTGTGCGTTTGTTTATATCTCCATTTTCTAACACTAGTTGGCGCTACCAGTGTAAGACCTGACTGTGTCGTGTCACGCTAACACTCAATCTCCCATTCTCTACCATCAGTCCCAGGCAAAAATGGCGGTGTGTGGATACTTTCGCTGATCTAACCGCAAGGAACTCTGGGAAGGAAAATGGGTAACACTTGCGAACCACACCGGAGTGAAGTCATCCGCCAGTCGCTGATAGAGGGACTGTGGTCAGTCAGAGTATCCGCCAGTCGCATCCGCCAGTCAAATATCTTATATCAAGTCTCAGAAGTATTGGGGCAGCCAATTTGCAAACTCGCTAACAGTTGGCTTTCGAATGTCGCTGGCGCCGTTCTGTGGTCATGCCTACTCTGGGTGAATCTATATAACAGTAGGGGACAGTCGTCATACTTTAGTTGGATGGCGATTTCGCTTTCAAATATACCAGGGAATGTGTTATATTTTCTTCGTGGTGTTCGTATACAAGGGATTGTCCACACAAAAATGATGAATGAAGTCGAATTTTATTAGCGGTTGGTTTATATAGAGGGACTGTGGTTTAATGTTACCCCAACGAATCGTTTGGATGTGAAAATTTATTTTCTCCCTGATTTATAGTAAACTTTCTCAACTTGTCTCTTTATTTAGTTTCAACATGGATGTACTAAAAAAAAAAATTCTTAGTACATAGCATCCATGGTTTCAATCAGTGTTCAAGATGGCTACCCCCATATAGTAAATATCGGTGAATTAATTGCATTTATCATATCATCACTTGTACGCCAGCTGACTGTGGCCATTCTCAGGCTGACCAGGGAAACTACTTTCCATTACCAAGCCTCGCAAAGCAAATCATTCAGGGGAATCCAGACATGTACATGTGGACGCGACCACGAGTCAAAACCCAATCATTTAGCCAATTCGCTAGCGAGTTTGCAAATTGGCTGCCCCAATACTTCTGAGACTTGCTGTATCTGTTCTACCAAATTAAAATGTTATCTCCATTTATAATCGCTGGTTCATACGGCTGTGGAAACCATTAAGAATCATATTTTGGGTCAAAATCACAATTTTTATATCAAATTTATAAAACACGCTAACATCTCTTTCGAGTTGAGGCGATAATAACTACAGTTTGTAAATCGATACACACCATCTAACTAAACGGCATGATTCATTTTAAATAAAAAAGTTAGTTGTTTTCGAAAGTTAAACTGAGCATTGAAGAATATTTCTTTTACCGTGATAACAGCTCATTGTCGAAACGAAGTTTACCCCTTCACGCGAGCTACAATGAACCCACAGTCAGCTGGCGCACACGTGATATTAAAATAAGATATTTACTATATAGGGACCGCCATCTTGATTACAGCATAAAACTAAATAAGAGACAATTTTTGGTTTCAAATACCTCAGGAAAGTGTTCTAGGTTCTTGGTGTAATTAGGTGTTCGTATGCAAGGGATTTTTCCACACAAAAGCGCCGAATTCGGCTGAATTTTGTTATCGGTTGGCTTAATATAAACCCAATGGATCGTATTTTCGTGAAAGATTGGTATTTTTGTCCAGATTTGTAAGAATCTGAAAAACGCGTTTCATAACTTTTCTCTTACTAGTATTTAGTTTTATGCTGCATTCAAGATGGCGGCCCCCATATAGTAAATATTGTATTTATTTCATTATCACGTGTGCGCCAGCTGACTGTGAATGAACCATACCCTTGAATAGGCGTCAATGACTACCGGGAAAACCTAAGTTAGAATTAAATTTAGGCGTCAGGAAGATTGAAATGTTCGAAAATGACGCCTAAGTTAGATATTTTACTGAAAATGAATTAACGACCCTGACAGAATCGAATACGAAATATGTATGCCTCCCATACAAGACCTTTATTTTTTTAAAGTGAAAAACTATTGTCAACTATAAAACTATAATATTTGCAGGTCGGCATCTCTCAGAACACAGCTTTGCACAGGACCTGTGAATAAATTCAATGGTTTGCTGACAACGAGCAAGAATCTTGAATCCCCAAAAATTTAATCACACCCCCATGGATTAATCAGACGATATTACGTCACGGTGCACCACTTAAATTGTCAGTCATAGCCGTGCGAAGGCGTTTTTATTTAGAACAATGGCGATGTACGTAGCTTTTGGGAGGCATGTATTAAAACCCTTAGAATTTGACACGCACACAATTTTCAACAACAAATACATTTTAATTAACAACACATATACATAACATTAGGCAACTATAAAAATTTGCAACATTGACTTTCCCTTTAACAAAAAGAGAAAAACAAATGATTAAATGATTTTTGTTCATTGCTTGGAAGAAAACAAATTTAATCATACAACATCAATACATTGTATCGAAATAATAAACTTACAAGAAAAAATATTTATTGTATAATTTTTATTGTATAATTGTTGTCCTTCGCACATATTTATTATATATTCATGATCGTTCCCCCATATTTATTATATAATCATGGTCCTTCCCCCATATTTATTATGTAATCATGGTCCTTCCCCCGTATTTATTATATAATCATGGTCCTTCCCCCATATTTATTATGTAATCATGGTCCTTCCCCCATATTTATTATGTAATCATGGCCCTTCCCCCGTATTTATTATGTAATCATGGTCCTTCACTCATATTTATTATGTAATCATGGTCCTTCCCCCATATTTATTATGTAATCATGGTCCTTCCCCCGTATTTATTATGTAATCATGGTCCTTCTCCCATATTTATTATATAATCATGGTCCTTCACTCATATTTATTATATATTTGTGGTCCTTCACTCATATGTATTATATATTTGTGGTCCTTCACTCATATGTATTATATATTTGTGGTCCTTCACTCATATGTATTATATATTTGTGGTCCTTCACTCATATGTATTATATATTTGTGGTCTTTCACTCATATGTATTATATATTTGTGGTCCTTCACTCATATGTATTATATATTTGTGGTCCTTCACTCATATGTATTATATATTTGTGGTCCTTCACTCATATGTATTATATATTTGTGGTCCTTCACTCATATGTATTATATATTTGTGGTCCTTCACTCATATGTATTATATATTTGTGGTCCTTCACTCATATTTATTATATATTTGTGGTCCTTCACTCATATGTATTATATATTTGTGGTCCTTCCACCGTATTTATTATATATTTGTGGTCCTTCCCCCGTATTTATTATATATTTGTGGTCCTTCACTCATATGTATTATATATTTGTAGTTCTTCACTCATATGTATTATATATTTGTGGTCCTTCACTCATATGTATTATATATATTTGTGGTCCTTCACTCATATGTATTATATATTTGTGGTCCTTCACTCATATGTATTATATATTTGTGGTCCTTCACTCATATTTATTATATATTTGTGGTCCTTCACTCATATGTATTATATATTTGTGGTCCTTCACTCATATTTATTATATATTTGTGGTCCTTCACTCATATTTATTATATATTTGTGGTCCTTCCCCCGTATTTATTATATATTTGTGGTCCTTCACTCATATGTATTATATATTTGTGGTCCTTCACTCATATGTATTATATATTTGTGGTCCTTCACTCATATGTATTATATATTTGTGGTCCTTCACTCATATGTATTATATATTTGTCGTCCTTCACTCATATGTATTATATATTTGTGGTCCTTCACTCATATGTATTATATATTTGTGGTCCTTCACTCATATTTATTATATATTTGTGGTCCTTCACTCATATGTATTATATATTTGTGGTCCTTCACTCATATGTATTATATATTTGTGGTCCTTCACTCATATGTATTATATATTTGTGGTCTTTCCACCATATTTATTATATATTTGTGGTCCTTCCCCCGTATTTATTATATATTTGTGGTCCTTCCCCCGTATTTATTATATAATTTGTGGTCCTTCACTCATATGTATTATATATTTGTGGTCCTTCACTCATATTTATTATATATTTGTGGTCCTTCACTCATATGTATTAGATATTTGTGGTCCTTCACTCATATGTATTATATATTTGTGGTCCTTCACTCATATGTATTATATATTTGTGGTCCTTCCACCGTATTTATTATATATTTGTGGTCCTTCCCCCGTATTTATTATATATTTGTGGTCCTTCACTCATATGTATTATATATTTGTGGTCCTTCACTCATATGTATTATATATTTGTGGTCCTTCACTCATATGTATTATATATTTGTGGTCCTTCACTCATATGTATTATATATTTGTAGTTCTTCACTCATATGTATTATATATTTGTGGTCCTTCACTCATATGTATTATATATTTGTGGTCCTTCACTCATATGTATTATATATTTGTGGTCCTTCACTCATATGTATTATATATTTGTGGTCCTTCACTCATATGTATTATATATTTGTGGTCCTTCACTCATATGTATTATATTTTTGTGGTCCTTCCACCATATTTATTATATATTTGTGGTCCTTCCCCCGTATTTATTATATATTTGTGGTCCTTCCCCCGTATTTATTATATAATTTGTGGTCCTTCACTCATATGTATTATATATTTGTGGTCCTTCACTCATATTTATTATATATTTGTGGTCCTTCACTCATATGTATTATATATTTGTGGTCCTTCACTCATATGTATTATATATTTGTGGTCCTTCCACCGTATTTATTATATATTTGTGGTCCTTCCCCCGTATTTATTATATATTTGTGGTCCTTCCACCGTATTTATTATATATTTGTGGTCCTTCCCCCGTATTTATTATATATTTGTGGTCCTTCACTCATATGTATTATATATTTGTAGTTCTTCACTCATATGTATTATATATTTGTGGTCCTTCACTCATATGTATTATATATATTTGTGGTCCTTCACTCATATGTATTATATATTTGTGGTCCTTCACTCATATTTATTATATATTTGTGGTCCTTCACTCATATGTATTATATATTTGTGGTCCTTCACTCATATTTATTATATATTTGTGGTCCTTCACTCATATTTATTATATATTTGTGGTCCTTCCCCCGTATTTATTATATATTTGTGGTCCTTCACTCATATGTATTATATATTTGTGGTCCTTCACTCATATGTATTATATATTTGTGGTCCTTCACTCATATGTATTATATATTTGTGGTCCTTCACTCATATGTATTATATATTTGTGGTCCTTCACTCATATTTATTATATATTTGTGGTCCTTCACTCATATGTATTATATATTTGTGGTCCTTCACTCATATTTATTATATATTTGTGGTCCTTCACTCATATGTATTATATATTTGTGGTCCTTCACTCATATGTATTATATATTTGTGGTCCTTCACTCATATGTATTATATATTTGTGGTCCTTCCACCATATTTATTATATATGTGTGGTCCTTCCCCCGTATTTATTATATATTTGTGGTCCTTCCCCCGTATTTATTATATAATTTGTGGTCCTTCACTCATATGTATTATATATTTGTGGTCCTTCACTCATATTTATTATATATTTGTGGTCCTTCACTCATATGTATTAGATATTTGTGGTCCTTCACTCATATGTATTATATATTTGTGGTCCTTCACTCATATGTATTATATATTTGTGGTCCTTCCACCGTATTTATTATATATTTGTGGTCCTTCCCCCGTATTTATTATATATTTGTGGTCCTTCACTCATATGTATTATATATTTGTAGTTTTTCACTCATATGTATTATATATTTGTGGTCCTTCACTCATATGTATTATATATATTTGTGGTCCTTCACTCATATGTATTATATATTTGTGGTCCTTCACTCATATGTATTATATATTTGTGGTCCTTCACTCATATGTATTATATATTTGTGGTCCTTCACTCATATGTATTATATATTTGTGGTCCTTCACTCATATGTATTATATATTTGTGGTCCTTCACTCATATTTATTATATATTTGTGGTCCTTCACTCATATTTATTATATATTTGTGGTCCTTCCCCCGTATTTATTATATATTTGTGGTCCTTCACTCATATGTATTATATATTTGTGGTCCTTCACTCATATGTATTATATATTTGTGGTCCTTCACTCATATTTATTATATATTTGTGGTCCTTCACTCATATGTATTATATATTTGTGGTCCTTCACTCATATGTATTATATATTTGTGGTCCTTCACTCATATGTATTATATATTTGTGGTCCTTCACTCATATGTATTATATATTTGTAGTTCTTCACTCATATGTATTATATATTTGTGGTCCTTCACTCATATGTATTATATATTTGTGGTCCTTCACTCATATGTATTATATATTTGTGGTCCTTCACTCATATGTATTATATATTTGTGGTCCTTCACTCATATGTATTATATATTTGTGGTCCTTCACTCATATGTATTATATATTTGTGGTCCTTCCACCATATTTATTATATATTTGTGGTCCTTCCCCCGTATTTATTATATATTTGTGGTCCTTCCCCCGTATTTATTATATAATTTGTGGTCCTTCACTCATATGTATTATATATTTGTGGTCCTTCACTCATATTTATTATATATTTGTGGTCCTTCACTCATATGTATTATATATTTGTGGTCCTTCACTCATATGTATTATATATTTGTGGTCCTTCACTCATATGTATTATATATTTGTGGTCCTTCACTCATATGTATTATATATTTGTGGTCCTTCACTCATATTTATTATATATTTGTGGTCCTTCACTCATATGTATTATATATTTGTAGTCCTTCACTCATATTTATTATATATTTGTAGTCCTTCACTCATATGTATTATATATTTGTGGTCCTTCACTCATATGTATTATATATTTGTGGTCCTTCACTCATATGTATTATATATTTGTGGTCCTTCACTCATATGTATTATATATTTGTGGTCCTTCACTCATATGTATTATATATTTGTGGTCCTTCACTCATATGTATTATATATTTGTGGTCCTTCACTCATATGTATTATATATTTGTGGTCCTTCACTCATATGTATTATATATTTGTGGTCCTTCACTCATATGTATTATATATTTGTGTTCCTTCACTCATATGTATTATATATTTGTGGTCCTTCATTCATATGTATTATATGTTTGTAGTCCTTCACTCATATGTATTATATATTTGTGGTCCTTCACTCATATGTATTATATATTTGTGGTCCTTCACTCATATTTATTATATATTTGTGGTCCTTCACTCATATGTATTATATGTTTGTAGTCCTTCACTCATATTTATTATATATTTGTGGTCCTTCACTCATATGTATTATATGTTTGTAGTCCTTCACTCATATGTATTATATATTTGTGGTCCTTCACTCATATTTATTATATATTTGTGGTCCTTCACTCATATGTATTATATATGTGTGGTCCTCCACTCATATGTATTATATATTTGTGGTCCTTCACTCATATATATTATATATTTGTGGTCCTTCACTCATATGTATTATATATTTGTGGTCCTTCACTCATATGTATTATATATTTGTGGTCCTTCACTCATATGTATTATATATTTGTGGTCCTTCCCCCGTATTTATTATATATTTGTGGTCCTTCCCCCGTATTTGTTATATATTTGTGGTCCTTCACTCATATGTATTATATATTTGTACTTCTTCACTCATATGTATTATATATTTGTGGTCCTTCACTCATATGTATTATATATTTGTGGTCCTTCACTCATATGTATTATATATTTGTGGTCCTTCACTCATATGTATTATATATTTGTGGTCCTTCACTCATATGTATTATATATTTGTGGTCCTTCACTCATATGTATTATATATTTGTGGTCCTTCACTCATATGTATTATATATTTGTAGTTCTTCACTCATATGTATTATATATTTGTGGTCCTTCACTCATATGTATTATATATTTGTGGTCCTTCACTCATATGTATTATATATTGGTGGTCCTTCACTCATATGTATTATATATTTGTGGTCCTTCACTCATATGTATTATATATTTGTGGTCCTTCACTCATATGTATTATATATTTGTGGTCCTTCCACCATATTTATTATATATTTGTGGTCCTTCCCCCGTATTTATTATATAATTTGTGGTCCTTCACTCATATGTATTATATATTTGTGGTCCTTCACTCATATTTATTATATATTTGTGGTCCTTCACTCATATGTATTAGATATTTGTGGTCCTTCACTCATATGTATTATATATTTGTGGTCCTTCACTCATATGTATTATATATTTGTGGTCCTTCCACCGTATTTATTATATATTTGTGGTCCTTCCCCCGTATTTATTATATATTTGTGGTCCTTCACTCATATGTATTATATATTTGTAGTTCTTCACTCATATGTATTATATATTTGTGGTCCTTCACTCATATGTATTATATATATTTGTGGTCCTTCACTCATATGTATTATATATTTGTGGTCCTTCACTCATATGTATTATATATTTGTGGTCCTTCACTCATATGTATTATATATTTGTGGTCCTTCACTCATATTTATTATATATTTGTGGTCCTTCACTCATATGTATTATATATTTGTGGTCCTTCACTCATATTTATTATATATTTGTGGTCCTTCACTCATATGTATTATATATTTGTGGTCCTTCACTCATATTTATTATATATTTGTGGTCCTTCACTCATATGTATTATATATTTGTGGTCCTTCACTCATATGTATTATATATTTGTGGTCCTTCACTCATATGTATTATATATTTGTGGTCCTTCACTCATATGTATTATATATTTGTGGTCCTTCACTCATATGTATTATATATTTGTAGTTCTTCACTCATATGTATTATATATTTGTGGTCCTTCACTCATATGTATTATATATTTGTGGTCCTTCACTCATATGTATTATATATTTGTGGTCCTTCACTCATATGTATTATATATTTGTGGTCCTTCACTCATATGTATTATATATTTGTGGTCCTTCACTCATATGTATTATATATTTGTGGTCCTTCCACCATATTTATTATATATTTGTGGTCCTTCCCCCGTATTTATTATATATTTGTGGTCCTTCCCCCGTATTTATTATATAATTTGTGGTCCTTCACTCATATGTATTATATATTTGTGGTCCTTCACTCATATTTATTATATATTTGTGGTCCTTCACTCATATGTATTATATATTTGTGGTCCTTCACTCATATGTATTATATATTTGTGGTCCTTCCACCGTATTTATTATATATTTGTGGTCCTTCCCCCGTATTTATTATATATTTGTGGTCCTTCACTCATATGTATTATATATTTGTAGTTCTTCACTCATATGTATTATATATTTGTGGTCCTTCACTCATATGTATTATATATTTGTGGTCCTTCACTCATATGTATTATATATTTGTGGTCCTTCACTCATATGTATTATATATTTGTGGTCCTTCACTCATATTTATTATATATTTGTGGTCCTTCACTCATATGTATTATATATTTGTGGTCCTTCACTCATATTTATTATATATTTGTGGTCCTTCACTCATATGTATTATATATTTGTGGTCCTTCACTCATATGTATTATATATTTGTGGTCCTTCACTCATATGTATTATATATTTGTGGTCCTTCCACCATATTTATTATATATTTGTGGTCCTTCCCCCGTATTTATTATATATTTGTGGTCCTTCCCCCGTATTTATTATATAATTTGTGGTCCTTCACTCATATGTATTATATATTTGTGGTCCTTCACTCATATTTATTATATATTTGTGGTCCTTCACTCATATGTATTAGATATTTGTGGTCCTTCACTCATATGTATTATATATTTGTGGTCCTTCACTCATATGTATTATATATTTGTGGTCCTTCCACCGTATTTATTATATATTTGTGGTCCTTCCCCCGTATTTATTATATATTTGTGGTCCTTCACTCATATGTATTATATATTTGTAGTACTTCACTCATATGTATTATATATTTGTGGTCCTTCACTCATATGTATTATATATATTTGTGGTCCTTCAATCATATGTATTATATATTTGTGGTCCTTCACTCATATGTATTATATATTTGTGGTCCTTCACTCATATGTATTATATATTTGTGGTCCTTCACTCATATTTATTATATATTTGTGGTCCTTCACTCATATTTATTATATATTTGTGGTCCTTCCTCCGTATTTATTATATATTTGTGGTCCTTCACACATATGTATTATATATTTGTGGTCCTTCACTCATATGTATTATATATTTGTGGTCCTTCACTCATATGTATTATATATTTGTGGTCCTTCACTCATATGTATTATATATTTGTGGTCCTTCACTCATATGTATTATATATTTGTGGTCCTTCACTCATATGTATTATATATTTGTGGTCCTTCACTCATATGTATTATATATTTGTGGTCCTTCACTTATATGTATTATATATTTGTGGTCCTTCACTCATATTTATTATATATTTGTGGTCCTTCACTCATATGTATTATATATTTGTAGTTCTTCACTCATATGTATTATATATTTGTGGTCCTTCACTCATATGTATTATATATATTTGTGGTCCTTCACTCATATGTATTAGATATTTGTGGTCCTTCACTCATATGTATTATATATTTGTGGTCCTTCACTCATATGTATTATATATTTGTGGTCCTTCCACCGTATTTATTATATATTTGTGGTCCTTCCCCCGTATTTATTATATATTTGTGGTCCTTCACTCATATGTATTATATATTTATAGTTCTTCACTCATATGTATTATATATTTGTGGTCCTTCACTCATATGTATTATATATATTTGTGGTCCTTCACTCATATGTATTATATATTTGTGGTCCTTCACTCATATGTATTATATATTTGTGGTCCTTCACTCATATGTATTATATATTTGTGGTCCTTCACTCATATTTATTATATATTTGTGGTCCTTCACTCATATGTATTATATATTTGTGGTCCTTCACTCATATGTATTATATATTTGTGGTCCTTCACTCATATGTATTATATATTTGTAGTTCTTCACTCATATGTATTATATATTTGTGGTCCTTCACTCATATGTATTATATATTTGTGGTCCTTCACTCATATGTATTATATATTTGTGGTCCTTCACTCATATGTATTATATATTTGTGGTCCTTCACTCATATGTATTATATATTTGTGGTCCTTCACTCATATGTATTATATATTTGTGGTCCTTCCACCATATTTATTATATATTTGTGGTCCTTCCCCCGTATTTATTATATATTTGTGGTCCTTCCCCCGTATTTATTATATAATTTGTGGTCCTTCACTCATATGTATTATATATTTGTGGTCCTTCACTCATATGTATTATATATTTGTGGTCCTTCTCTCATATGTTTTATATATTTGTGGTCCTTCACTCATATTTATTATATATTTGTGGTCCTTCACTCATATTTATTATATATTTGTGGTCCTTCACTCGTATGTATTATATATTTGTGGTCCTTCACTCATATGTATTATATATTTGTGGTCCTTCACTCATATGTATTATATATTTGTGGTCCTTCACTCATATGTATTATATATTTGTGGTCCTTCACTCATATTTATTATATATTTGTGGTCCTTCACTCATATTTATTATATATTTGTGGTCCTTCACTCGTATGTATTATATATTTGTGGTCCTTCACTCATATGTATTATATATTTGTGGTCCTTCACTCATATGTATTATATATTTGTGGTCATGAACCTAAAAGCGTTGGTGGCTGTCACTCTCGTCTTCTGCCAGTGAGTCTTGCCCGAACGTTTTGGTTCAAATTCACGTAGCTATTGCCTAGATAAACGTCCATTGAAAAAGCTAATTAGCATAACAGTGTTTTGACCTTTGTCGCCATTTTAATTGTCTTAAATTTGGTTAATTTCTTCACATATATAGATTTGCCTGTTCAGTATTACCGGTATCTGTTGCAGCCACCAGTATATAGCGCCACCAAGTGGCAGCAGATTCTCAGTCTGTTTCAGTATTTTTGTTTCCCTGGCTGCTTTATACTTTTTCTTTAAAAAATAACCTCGAAAGGCAATTCCAATTCGATGTACGCCTAGAAACATGGCAACGTTGTTTTTTGGTGAATATATAACATGTTCTGTTCCAATAAAGGATTTTGATATGCATAACAATTCTTAAGTAATACTGAAACATCTCCTGTACTCTCTCCAAGATGGACTTCCTGTTCAACGCGTTGTTGAATGTTCAAGACACTGTACGTACAAGACACTCTCGAACTTGACAACATTCATTTTCAGACCACTAAGCAAATAGATAGAAATACCAGTTGCATAAATCATAAAGATTGATGATTCGATTGCTGGCCGGGATAGCTGCATTTAGTGTTCATTTCTAGGCAATGTAAAATCATATCGATGATGTGGATGGCGACGACTGACAGATTGTATTGATTCCACGGCTCTCCTGGCAGGGGTAACTGACTTTTAGCTTTTTTTTACTATTCTGACATGTTCTGCGTTGTATATAACAGCCAGATACTGACAAGTAAGTAAGTTAGTACTAGTAACGAAACAGTCCTGGCATACAGTCAATATGGGAGTCTGAATCACCAGAAGATAGCGTCATCACACCGGGGGGGGGGGGTACTCCAATTGATACCTGGTACCCATGCTGAAGTATAGATTTTCAAAAAAGCCTCTGAACACGTACTTATTTTGTGAAATTATAGTTACACACGGCATCACACAGTATTCCATTAATGAACGAAATTCACATTACAATATTATGCTTACAAATAATAATTATGCTATGGTACAATGTAATAAAAGATACTATGGATCTATGGTGTACAGAAAATGTTACTACAAAATAAATGAATGCAATATTTTTTTTATAACATGGGCATATTGATAATCCCTAATATTGCTAAATCGCCAGTTGTGAACTTTAAATCTCATTCCCACGTATCCACACGGATAGGGAACATGCATCATTCTAGCAAGGAAAAATATTGATTTCTTTTGCCTGGTTATATAATAAATTATGAAATAGTTAATAATATTTCATTTTTGTTAGTGTACCTTTATGTAATAAAATATGTACACATTATATCTAATTGGTGTGAACTAATATTTTCGTAAATAACACTGACCGTGAAATACGCCCCCAGAAGTGTTACTGATGGAATATTTTATATTGCAATTTCTTTCAATTTTAATTAGTTGTATTGCAATGCATTAGTAATAATGTAAATATATGTACATTTCTTTATTTCATTGTTGAGACTGAGTTATACATTTGTTTCGTACTATAATTTATCTATATTGGAAAATTGTTATGAGAATTATTAATTTCAATAAAACAATATTCAACTATCTTTTGCAACACCAATAAGATCATTAATTACAGCATTCAATGAGAAGTATAAAAAAATACATGATGCAAAGCCCATTTTAAATTGTCAAATGTTTATTGGTCTTTAACTCTGGGAACTCCTGCAAGAGCAACTACACAAATCATAAGGGCAAATTAATAGCTTCCAGGGATGGTATTCCTAGAACAGCGCCAGTTGTTAAAGAAATATAAAACTTTAATTCTCAACAACGACGAAAGGACTAGTTACTGTGACAAAGGCCGACTCCCCGCGAGAGTCATCCAATACGAAACCCATTTACCGCGAAAGCAACTTATCGCGAAGCTACTAGTTAACTTTGTTAAATATTGTATTTAAATTTAGAAAGCCATAACAATAAATGGTGGTTGAATCATTTTTGTTCATCAATAACATTTTTCAGACAAGCTTTAAGCTGAAAGCTTTAAAAATAAATTAAATCTAAACAATGAATGAATGGACAAAACCTAAAATAGATGCATAAGTGTTACATAATATAAGGTTTCATTTACTTGTGTAATCGCGCCAATGCTGGGACGGTAAGAGTTGAAGAGTGTGCACCCATCATAACGTGGATCGGACGGTAGTAGATTACAGTAGCGTACCGAGTGAGTTCAAGACTATCAGTCAGCGTCTTCACAGGCATTTCTCATTGTTTACTGCTGTCATTTTTCACTTGATAACACTGGGTACAAGCTGTTGAGACCTCAGAAATGTCAACTCCAAATGACCCCCGCGCGTTGTGTTGCGTGGCCGGCAGTTCACTGCGAGATGAAAGACGATTCCAAGGCTACACTGTAGGAAATGCATTGAGACACAGTGACGTCTACTCTATGCTGTGTAGCTATAGCAACAAACGTAGAGGATATCTTCAAAGTACTATTATTTTACATCATTATTTAAGAAAATAAAGTGTGAATTTACAAACCAGCGTTTGGGACCCTATGAGCTCACGGCGTAATGGTGAGCACAGTGAAAAATTGTGCAATCATGATTTGTGTTATTGCCCGGACGTTTGTGATGCCCATCATGACTGGTATTATTGCCCGGACGTTTGTGATGTCCATCATGATTGGTGTTATTGCCTGGACGTTTGTGATGCCCATCATGATTGGTATTATTGCCCGGACGTTTGTGATGCCCATCATGACTGGTGTTATTGCCCGGACGTTTGTGATTCCCATCATGACTGGTGTTATTGCCCGGACTTTTGTGATGCCCATCATGACTGGTGTTATTGCCCGGACGTTTGTAATACCCATCATGACTGGTGTTATTGCCCGGACGTTTGTGATTCCCATCATGACTGGTATTATTGCCCACAGGCGCTCGGAACGTTTCTTGGCTAATAAAAAACGACCTGAAGTGGGATCGGCATAGTTAGTCAGTCGCCGGTAAATTCCCCTACTACTCATATAATAACACAAGGTAGGAAAGCGTTGACACCATGACATCGAAAATAACACGATTTTCCAAATTATATTTCGATCCGCTTCACACAACTCAAGCATGATATCGGTAGAAACTATCGATCGACTTACATTTCCTTTATTCGAACTAAAATGGGTTAAATCCTGTGAAAATCGAAACATCAGAGCAATATGAATCAACCCGTCTACGCGGATATTTTGAAGCAGAGGCCCGAGCATGCGTAAATGTTTAGAACTGCGCATGGGTGGAGCTGCGCATGCACGAGCCTCTGCTTCAAAATATCCGCATAGACGGGTTGATTCATATTGCTCTGGTGTTTCGATTTTCACAGGATTTAACCCATTTTAGTTCGAATAAAGGAAATGTAAGTCGATCGATAGTTTCTACCGATATCATGCTTGAGTTGTGTGAAGCGGATCGAAATATAATTTGGAAAATCGTGTTATTTTCGGGAAGTTTCGATGTCATGGTGTCAACGCTTTCCTACCTTGTGTTATTATATGAGTAGTAGGGAAATTTACCGGCGACTGACTAACTATGCCGATCCCACTTTAGGTCATTTTTTATTAGCCAAGAAACGTTCCGAGCGTCTGTGTTATTGCCCGGACGTTTGTGATGCCCATCATGACTGGTGTTATTGCCAGGACGTTTGTAATACCCATCATGACTGGTGTTATTGCCTGGACGTTTGTGATGCCCATCATGACTGGTGTTATTGCCCGGACGTTTGTGATGCCCATCATAACTTGCAGTATCGCCTAAGGCACGGTTACTAAAAAAAAGGTGCATCACCACAATCATTTATTAACATACAGAATACAAATGTTGTTATAACGAATTGTGTCTCTAAATAAAGGGACTAATTGGCTATGTTCCATCCCATTAACGTTCTTTAGTCCGCCCAGGTTGCTTGTAATGCCCACGACGAGTTGTGTATAACACATAGCTAGCATCGACACCATATGACAGCCGCCCCACTGAGTGACAGCCAGCTGGGTTCGTTCACGATCTTTTTAATAGTTGTAATTCTGTTTTACCCCCAATCAATTGAACAAATGGACAATGGAAGTGTGACAAACTACCCTCCTATCTCCCACCTGGCTCACGTTGAGTGTTCAGACGCCAAGAAAGAACTCGTCGCAGGGTACAATCTGTGTACATTGCTGGAGAAGAAACATTAACATTTGTTTAAAAAATAGTAGAATTTTCAAATATCGTCTTTCATTTTAAATATAAAATATACCACTCCTGTCGCAGTTTAACGATTTTCACCATGTCTCTCATTCTACTTTTCCCTCACCTTACGCGCACCCAAGATATGGTGTTGATCTAGATGTGCACATCACATGGTATGATGTGCTGGACGTGCACGTCACAGGGTAAGATGTGCTAGACGTGCACGTTATTATCAATAATGTCGGTTGTAGTAGTTGTTCGGAGAGTGTAACTTAGACAATACATGTTTTATTTTATCCGAATGTCTTACTTGGACGAATATTGAGTAACGGTAAAAATGTAATTCATACCAGATTTTGCGTAAATGAAGTTTCTGCAATGTTGCATGACGGTTCTCAAAACTTGCTGAGCGAGAAATGTATGGTTCAGTTGTTCTGTACGTGAGATGACATCACACATGCGACCGCCTCTATCACTGCTTATGGTGATATGCATTGTCTACTTTATTGGACCATTTAAAAGACGGTTGCGTTCTTACTACAACCACTACAATATATAGCTATGAATATAACAATACTGTGCCACCGTTATGAGATTGCGGTGGTATTGTCTACGGTGACCACACACGCCTACTAACGATAACCACCCGAATCAAAACAAACTGCATGTTCACGTTAGAGTTAGTCCGTATTGACCTTACTCAGTGAAAAGAGAACTCAGTGCTGTGTTGGGAGATCTATTCACGCCAGTTTGTTTTCTTTGCCTACTTTAATCTCCATGCTTTCTGTATTTGTCTGGGCTTATTCTTATCACATTGCAAGCTATTTATCATCATAGTACGAACTTCACTATTTGAGCGCTCCCAGTCATGGGACGTCTGCGTCACAATTTTAGTTTTAGTTTTAGTTTCAATTTGAACATATGAATACATATAAATATTTTACAGAAGAAGCTAACTCAATTCGTTGTGTCTAAGCTGTTTAAATTTAGCTGGATAGATTCCTGTTTCGACTCATGCTGCTTTTGTCATTTTTGGTTCAACGCCAACGGTGTGTCCCTGTGGCGCATGTCTGCAATCAACTTTAAAATTTTCCCACCCCGATGTAGTGTGTCCGTTAATTATCCCTTTGTGTTGTTGTATAGAAGAGCTCCAGGAAAGTCGTTTCATCACGGACACGAACAAATCAAGGGACCACCCCTTGGTTTTCGACATTGGTTGAAGTAAGAGCGGACGGAGGCGATCGAAATAGCTTTTGTTTGCACCGTGAATCCTGAACGGGTCATTATCGAGGTGATTGACAGATGTTAAATTTGATTGGCACATAATTGAATTGCAATTTGTGTTCTGTCAATTGAAATAGGTGATTGGTTGTCCGCCCAACTTGACGTGTTCGATAGCGTAAATTGTGTGGACAAGTGCAAGTGCAAGTCTGTCAGCAAAGCATTATTATAAGTGGATGAGGTGCATGCCACCAAACAGTACAGATCAGACTGCTGGTGATCTGATAATCAGATTAAGACATCCAGGACGTTTGTGGGACAGTTGAAGTGGTATCCCCCCTGTAGTCTAATGGTATCGCACCATCATAGCACGAAGACATAACACACCACTGAAGTATACACAAGTTACGGTTGGCGTTGCTGTTCGTACGTCGCACATTCTACAATCATCACTCGCGTGACGTCTCATGAATTATCATCAGGCGTCTTGAACATTCACGTTTGGTCAGTTTGTGAAAGTACACGTGTGCAGTTATCACGATGATTATGGTTCCTTCCGCTCTTCGTGCCTGTTTTTTGGTGTGCGTTCTAGCACAAGTCGACATGAGCTGGACTTATGCCATGGACTTAAGTGGTCGAATTACGAAACCGATGTGCGTATCGATCCCAGCTGGTATGGGGTTATGTCAGAACATTGGTTACACACAGATGCGAATGCCGAACCTATTAGACCATGATAGCATGGGAGAGGTTCAGCAGCAAGCCGCTAGTTGGGTACCGTTAGTGCAAAAAGGATGTCATCCAGAAACGCGACTATTTCTGTGCTCGCTTTTTGCTCCCGTATGTCTAGACAGACCGATCTTTCCTTGTCGATCGCTTTGTGAAAAGGTCCGGGACTCATGTACCCCGGTTATGCTGGAGTATGGATTTCCCTGGCCAGAAATGCTTTACTGTGATAAACTGCCATTGGACAACGATCTCTGCATTGCGCCGCATATGAGCAACGGTTCGACGGAGACCAACGGAGGCGGTGGCGAGGTTGTCCCCGAGGGAGACAAAGAGGACGATAGCGAAGAAAAAGGTGAAATATTATATTATATTAGTGTAGCTTTTCATTTATAATGTATCATATAATTGCTTTCTATCACACTACATCCTAACTCCCCGAGCTGTTGTTGCTGAAAAATATATTGGCACCTCAGGCTGGTGCCCTTTAAATGTTTCTACCGGCCCACATTGTTAATATTATCGTGAATAACATGAATATATAAGTGTTTCGCCGAAGATCCATTATTAACCACGTCACAAAACATAGTTTTAAGTTTGATGTACCGGTTGTTTGGGGGATGTGCTACCCAGTGGGAATTACAAATGACGGAGATCCCCGCAAAAGAACTCGTCAAATTTCAACCCCCGTGAAATTATGCGATAAACACTCGTCGGGATGTGCGTGATTGATGTGGAAAGGGCACTTGTAGTCGGCAACTCTGATCATGCGCCCACACAAAGAATTCTTAGGAATTACATCTACATTGACAGTTTGTATACATCAGAAGCCGTGAACTTTAACCTCAAAGTGACTGAATCACATTGCAAACTCGTAGTTTTGTATGAAATATAGATGTCTAATATAATTGTCTGTACAGTGATGACTGTAATCTACTGGAATTTCTTGTATCCTCAGATGCATTTCTCATTAAAGGCGGTCCCTTTTATTCACATTTTCTACAAGTTCGCCATCGATCTATAATCCTTGCATAATATATGAGGCATGGAGTCCGGTTACCATCTGTTGTGATAAAATTGAACACGTTTTGTCACCATTAACAACCTCGTCAACACGGCGATGTCGTTGTTTGATTCCCCGTCTGTCCGGGAAGCAAGCCAAAAAGAAGACACAAACTTTTCTTAGAGCAACCGCATAAAACGGACACGTTTGTTAACTATCGTAAACCAGTTGATACAAATAGGAACGAGTTATAAATAATGTTGAGGTACCCCATGTAGGCATTGGCGCGAGTCAAAGCAAAGTACATGCAACTATTCCGAACTTGTGAGGAATGCGTTAGGTGAATTAGGACGCCAAATCCAATTGACATATTCCCAGCTAAATGGTGTGTTAAATGAACACTGCATTAATAAACGATAAACGCCCACTCTTTTATTGGTTTTTAATTGGAGTCGCGCTGTTTTTTAAGTTCCTATTGTTTTCAAGTCTCAACGCAGAATAACGTAATTGAATTACATGAATAGCGACATATTCACAGACTAAGTGTATAGGCATGATTGTCCCGTGAACGATGTAAGAGGGCGTGGCAATTGATAATCGGGGAATAACTTCTTTTCTTCTTTTCTAGGTGGAACATGTGAACAGTGTCATCAAGATGCATCACGAGACGTTCTTTTAGAACAATACTGCGAAGCAGATTTCGGTAAGAAGTCAAGTTGTTAACACTTTTTGTGTACAGTTGGATAGCACACACCAGAATTAGCAAAAACATTGAATTATCAACTTTCTTCTTATTCTAGTATATTTGTTATCGACATATTTCTCGACGCGGCTTGGGCTGGGGGCACCTATGTCAGTGACATACAGACGCCGGAGTGCACCACAGATATGTATACACATGTTCCAGAATGACTCATGTTCGTGGCGGTCTTTTCATATGCAGACCGTGCTGCGATGGCCTTTTAACCCTGAAAGCGATATGCATCAAGATTGCTCCGTGGTCTGATCGAGCAGACACGCGGGCAGACGTGCATGTCTGCTTTCGCCCAATTTTCGCCCAATGTATATTTCCCTTTTCAATTATCAAATTTCGTAAAACGTCTCTCCTCCCACTCGCGATTGTTGTTTGAACATTAAATAGCTCCGCATACTTCCTATACATATAATGAAGTAATGATCAATATCCTTTCAATATCCTTGAAGTAGTGGCAGCGCCGTGTGACCTGCCAAGAAAAATAACCCGGGAATTTGTAGAGCAAAGGGCAAATGCATTTTAATCAGTACAATAACGTTTCAAAATGGGTCCGCACTGCTGCAAAACACAGACATCCGTGACACAATTCACTTTCCGACATCTCGCTGTTGAATGTTGACATTGAAAATACGGGACGTCTAAGAAAAGTTTACAGTTTGCTAACATCTCCATGCAATTTCAGAAAATTATAAATATGTCAATGATAATCGCTGAATAGACATGCGCAATGAAAAGGAGTACCATAAACAAGACACTTAGACACGTTGATTTGAATTCTTGTACAGAATAATACTATACGCAAAGGACTTCGCCGAACAAGGCTTTTTTTGTCGCCCACTTGTTATTTATACTCTGTACCAGTCATGGGAGCGTCACTCACTGAAAACTCGTCTCTTTTTATTACCATTATGTCACTGTCCTTCTTTTGAAGCGTCTTTCAGTGGAATCCTTGAGGTATACACGATGGATTACTTAAAGTAAAACCAACAGCTCTTTTAACGAAAGCGCGGGAAGGAGATAAAAATGGTCATGAAAAAAACGCTTGAATGCCGTCAATAAGACCGACAATCATGTGGGATCTTTTTTTGTGTGCGATTATTTTCTTTGCGAAAATCTGCAACTCTCTCACTGGCGAAGAATGCTTTTGCGTTCCTCTTGTCCTGTTCACACAATGTAGTGGCACCCAGAGTAAAGACAACATTCAGGACGGAACTTTGGAAGTGAAATTCTTCGTGTAAGCGTGAGTGAATATTGGTGGTCGACCCATTAAAAGTGTTCCGAGTTTCAAAACAGTAGACATCATTGTCTTCCACAAGACCACCCGTGTACGTAAAAACACGACTGACTACCACCACCATTACTATATATCGGGTCTATCAGCGAATATCACGTGACATTATTTAACTTGTACTTTCTCGTCCCATTTCAGTTGTTAAAACCAGAATAACAGAGTCGAAGAAAACTCGGGGAGACATGAAGTTTGTGAGTAACAAAAAAAAGCGAAAATTCTACAACAAAGGCGGATTAAAGAAGAAAGATATGCAGGAGATGTCATTGTATGTCGAAGATGGAGGGCGCTGTAACTGTGACGTCATAGAGCCAGGCAAAGTCACCTATCTTATCATGGGAAAGCAAATGGACAAAAAACTTGTCATCACATTCGCCATGCCCTGGAAAAAATCACGTGATTTCCGGCGAGCAACCCGCATGTTTAAAGGACTGCAGTGCGATGATTCCAGAAAACGACTTTAACTTGCAATAAAAGTATCAACTTTCTTTGTCACTTAGAAAGCTCTTTGAAAAGGACTTACGTATACCGACGTATTATGACGTCATGTGTATAAACGATTATAATGTTTACTCAACAATGTGCCTACAATTCACGCGTACAAACTTGTTAATATTTTAAGTTCACAGGCATATCACCAATATATGCCTATAATGGGCATGTGTTTTTGACTATTCACTACTATCACATTATCACAGAATGTCGACAAACTGATGTTTGATTTCCGAACATTATATCTGAAATATAGTATATGGAGGGCCTATAAGCTCATGACATTATGGCGATTCCACAGTCAGAGTAAAGAACGATCTATTCCAAATTTAAAGAGGCTTAAAATCACATCGCCTGAGGGCAGGCTTTTCTTCCAGGCGAATCATAAACAAATAAAACGCTGGCTTGAAACGAGCAAATGTAGACGTCACTGACTGTAAACAGTTTGTTTTTATCACGTTTGTCTTTAAAGAAAATTATAGTATATTCTGATATAAATATTTATTAATTGTTTATTTTTCGACAAGATTCGTTGTCATAGAAGCGTAGGTTTCTAGATTCTCATCTGTAAATTACTTTGCATTCTATAGAGCAATCTATAGATGCCCATTTGTTTTCCTTTCCAACATATTGCTTGTTCTCTTTTACGATTGGTCCATTTTATGTCGTGGTACAAAAGTTTGTTTTGTACGTTCATGACTATCATGTTTGATTGTAATATATTATTACGAGTACATGTACTTGTTTTAAAGAGAAATATTGTAGTTGAAATATTATGACATTAAACACACCACTTTTCATTACCACAGTAAATGTCGAACTAACCGATACTTTGCATTGTCCGTCCGTGCGTGTATGTATGCGTGCAATTCATACATATGTACATGCATTTTTTCATGATCTAATTCAAGATGGCCGAATGGCGGCCATTTTAGTTTTTAAATTCATCAAATCAAGAATTTCTGCCATTCTGTAACCGGATCTCAGTCATGCATGGACATATTTCATTCAAAATTTGAATGCCATTTGAACATATTAATGGGTCTGTAAACTAAGAACAGACTTCTCAAAGTAGAGTGAACCAAGTGAGTATTGGTCACCAAATCCGGGAGGAGAATAACGCACTGGAGAGGAGCACTTGTAGCCAAGGTGTTTATTGCTCAACTGCTAGGCCTGGAACTTATCCTAAATACTCACGAGATGTTCCATACAATGTATTAATATCATTATGCAAATAACTTAACTAAACGTCATAGCCTCAAATCATCACAGGGTCCTTGATGCACGTCATTCTCAGATCTACTGAAATGACCGAATGGCAGGCCATTTTGTTTTAACAAATGCAGTTCCGGGGTCACATCTTTGACATACATGTATTTTTCCCGACTGTCACTTCAAACCTTACACACACACTTCACACATCATATCATACATAAGCACATATATTTGTTTCATGTTCATAATTCAATTTAAGATGGCCAAATGGCGGTCATTTTCATCAAATATAAAAATAATAGATCTCTGGTGCATTTGGAGCCAAACTTTGTTCAAACTTTAACATAATGCACCTGTTTTAAGATCTGATTCAAGATGACTGATCGTCATTTTCATGCCAGAAATACATTATGAATGTCATGGGCAGAATAGAGGAAGGAATTGCACACATAAATAAATGTCTGTCACGTGAGTGTAAATAATGATTTGGCACTAATATTGGCAGTCACTAAAAACGGACGGTGACTTGTCATTGACAATGTCTAAGTTGTTTTTTAAGTAACTTAGCAAAACTGGGAGCAATACTTCAAATAACAATTTAAAATGATAACAACGATTACTCACATGGTTCAATGACATTAACACTCAATAATGACGAATGAAAGTTTATTTTGAAAAAAATATCGCTAAGCGGGGTAATACGTTGAAAACCACCAGTTTTGAAAACCAATTTGACCAGAAACACTTGCCAGACCTAGCTCGGCATGTCATTTGTCAGCTCGTTGTTCCGTAAAATCAGGATGTCGACACTGGAGTTTGCCGGGAGTTTGTTCATGTGATAAACAGGTTATCACGTGGCATTATTATATTATTGTTTTTCGATTCTGGATAATAATGGCCCATGATGTCACTCAGGTATTGTAAACTCATAGTAGCGTGTAACATAGAAGTGAATAAGAGTGAATACACGGCAAGGTTAATATGTCAAATCAGAGTAAACATATGCATGTATGTCATGCTCGACTCAACGTACGCTCACGTCCAGCCCGGGTGCTTCCCCGGAATATTTAGGAGGCACTAAATTGGTTCCCAGTTTTCTAGTCGTCGCGCCAAGCATGCGCGAGATATATGGGTATCATATAGACAAAGATGGCTACTTTGACTGTTGCGCAGATCAACGAGTACAAACTGAGACGTTATTAAGCTTTAATTAAATATTATTTAGGTGATTAGAAGGTATCGAAAGAGTTACCGGCTGTAATTAGTGCAAGTCGCACCCAGGTCAAACCTCATACTTGTAATTTCCATTAGAAAAGCGCATTGGATTATGGGAAAATTAATGTTTATCAACGCACATGCGCGACACGACGACTATCACCCTCTAAGCAATGTCCTATTTACTTGTAAATAAAAAGCCTTTTATGCTAAAATTAAAGTCACCTTTTGGCCCCTATCGACGAAGTGTGAGACGTGGACTTGTTTTGGGTGCGTCAGTGTAGTGTTATTTCTCGGACATGCCTACAAGTAGACCGATTTCACTAAAACTTGGTGATAACATTAATCATAACGAGTTACTGATGCACGTCAGTTTGTTTCGTGATTTGATTTGTTTCGAAGTGGCCGTATCCATTTTTCGGATATGCGTTAACCAATTTTGTTGTAAGTAGGTACATCTTGATTAAAAAGGAACTGGCCATCAATTTTATCTATTTAAGGTGTTTGGGCGTATTTTGGTTAATCATTTATATTCACATTTAAAATCTGCTATTGCGGACGAGCAACATGGCTTATTCAAACAAGATCATGTGCTCTTTATCTTGCTACTATAAACAGTAGGGTGAGTTGTATGTTATGTATACTGATTTTAGCAAATCTTTCGATATGATTGACTACCTTCAATTATACTTTTGTGGTTTACATCATGACTTGTTATCTTTGCTTAGAAGCTTTCTTTCAAACATAAAACAATGTTTTATACTCAATGGCACTTCTTCTTCATGGAGCAGAGTAACATCTGGCGTGCCCCAAAGATCAATTCTATAGCCTTTTTTTCTCCATGCATACATAGGCAAATTTACCCAAACTTGGTATGAAAGTCACACATGGTGGGTTACTGATGCACATGAGTTTGTTTTGCGATTTAATTTTAACTAGTCGACTTGGCGACTTGGTTTTATTTTCACATGTTTTTAACCACTTTTCAGACATGTCTTTTGTATGAACAACAAACACGATGTTTTGTTTTGTTATTTTATTCAAAATGTTCAACTGGTTTATGTGTGGATTATACAATTTGTTTGCGGTATGATCTCATTTCTTGGAGGTGTAATTTTGAAGTAACACCATATTTTTACATGCTGAATACTTCCCAATATTTGATTATGATGTATCTTTTATTGTTTAAAATTGACAAAGTCACTTAAAACTGTTTTTGTGAAACAATACAAATTGACAGAAATCGACATACGTTTTTAATACGATTTACCCCTTAACAACTTGATCTACAATTATATCCAATGGATTAAACTTTGAAATGTGAACAATAAAAATGTTATACTAAGGTGGTTGTAAATTTTGGAATTATCGATAAGACTCACAGTGTTTGAAATTATCACCAAGTTTACTGCCGGGAAGTTTTGTATTGTCGTCTTTATGCTGTCTGCCTAAATTCCGAGCAGCGAGATATGACGTTTTGTTGTGGAATGTGTACATTTCCTCACAATATGCATCTATATAACATTTCACCTGGACACAATATTGAAACATAATTTCAGGGAAGCCTTGCAAAAAACACATTGATTTGAAGATGACAAATCAAAACTCATATTTTTCTTACGGATCCAACAGTTTCTTGGCAACTCTTATGTAAGAATGATTGTGTGTGTTAAATATTGGACAACACTGATAAATATGCCTCCACATCGAAAAATATGTTTCGCCATGTATATGTGCGGAGGCTGTATTTTGTATGATAATAACACGTGACTAACCATCCTGACCAGACAATCAGCTTTAACCCAAAGCATGCGCACTACGCATGACTAATGCAAGCACTATACCTGCGGTTAAATGGGGTCACTCTCCAAATACAATACTTCTATTTTTAGTCGTGAAGACCTAATCCAGCGCTAATATTTTTACATTTGCGTGTATGTTTTCCTTGTGAGTGCAGACAATTCTTCTAATACACCGTACATACAAGCAGAAGAAGGTGGTTAATATATTTGCAAAGCCAGTAAAAACAGTTGACATTGAATCATCAAGGTAAACTTGCGTTAATACTACTTAAAAACTTTGCATGACGGGGGGAGGGTCTTATGTCAACAAAGTGTGACTTTGACTGTTGCGCAGAACAACGAATACAAACTGGAATGTTACTAAGCTTCAAATAAGTAATTTTATTGGTGATTGGAAGGTAACGAAACATTTTTTTCATTAGAAGAATGCATTGGATTGTAGGAAAATTTGTGTTTATTAACACAACTGTTTATTAGAACATGCACGTACGCGTACTCTGAAGGTAACCTTGATTAACCTTGATCCATTCTTAGTCTCGTGAGCCATTTTTTCTGCCAGAATTAACGATTTTTATGGCTTACAGTAATCGAAGATTTTTTGAGCTCTGTATTGTGATGACATTGTTTATTGCATTTGAACGTTAAGTGCTGCGTGGCAGTGGCCTAGTGAGGTCAATAGTAGCCCTGGACCCATGTTGTTGTGTTAAGTGCTGCGTGGCAGTGGCCTAGTGAGGTCAATAGTAGCCCTGGACCCATGTCGTTGTGTTAAGTCTCAGACTAGTGTATTACTAGTCTAAGGTTAAGTGTTGCGTGGCAGTGGCCTAGTGAGATCAATAATAGCCCTGGACCCATGTCGTTGTGTTAAGTCTCAGACTAGTGTATTACTAGTCTGAGGTTAAGTGTTGCGTGGCAGTGGCCTAGTGAGGTCAATAGTAGCCCTGGACCCATGTCGTTGTGTTAAGTGCTGCGTGGCAGTGGCCTAGTGAGGTCAATAGTAGTAGTCGAGTGGATGATATTTACATCGGTCGCTTGTCTGCCCGCTCTAAAAACGCCATGGATCCTTCCATAGCATTTTGACATAAATTAACTAGGAGCAGAAGTGTACCTCTTTCTAGACTAAAACATGTCAGAACGAATGTATTGATTATGGAAAGCCATGACTGTCTTAAGTAGCAAGCTAGATTATCGTGATGCTCATTGGCATGTTATGATGTCCATTAAATATAACATGATGCCCATTCATCATATTATGATGTCCATTCACTATATTATGATGTCCACTTACCGTATTATGATGCCCATTCACTATATTGTGATGCCCATTCACTATATTGTGATGTTCATTTACCATATTATGATGCCCATTCACTATATTATGATGTCCACTTACCGTATTATGATGCCCATTCACTATATTGTGATGCCCATTCACTATATTGTGATGTTCATTTACCATATTATTATGCCCATTCACTATATTGTGATGTTCATTCACCATATTATGATGCCCATTCACTATATTGTGATGTTCATTTACCATATTATTATGCCCATTCACTATATTATGATTTCCATGTACCATATTATGATGCCCATTCACCATATTATGATGCCCATTCACTATATTATGATTTCCATGTACCATATTATGATGCCCATTCACCATATTATGATGCCCATTCACTATATTGTGATGTTCATTCACCATATTATTATGCCCATTCACTATATTATGTCCATTTACCACATTATGATGCCCATTCACCATATTATGATGCCCATTCACTATATTGTGATGTTCATTTACCATATTATTATGCCCATTCATTATGTTATGATTTCCATTTAACATATTATGATGCCCATTCACTATATTATGATTTCCATTTACCATATTATGATGCCAATTCACCATATTATGATGCCCATTCACTATATTGTGATGTTCATTTACCATATTATGATGCCCATTCACTATATTATGATTTCCATTTACCATATTATGATGCCCATTCACCATATTATGATGCCCATTCACTATACAATGTATTGTGATGTTCATTTACCATATTATGATGCCCATTCACTATATTATGATGCCCATTCACTATATTGTGATGTTCATTCACCATATTATGATGCCCATTCACTATATTGTGATGTTCATTTACCATATTATTATGCCCATTCACTATATTATGATTTCCATGTACCATATTATGATGCCCATTCACCATATTATGATGCCCATTCACTATATTATGATTTCCATGTACCATATTATGATGCCCATTCACCATATTATGATGCCCATTCACTATATTGTGATGTTCATTCACCATATTATTATGCCCATTCACTATATTATGTCCATTTACCACATTATGATGCCCATTCACCATATTATGATGCCCATTCACTATATTGTGATGTTCATTTACCATATTATTATGCCCATTCATTATGTTATGATTTCCATTTAACATATTATGATGCCCATTCACTATATTATGATTTCCATTTACCATATTATGATGCCAATTCACCATATTATGATGCCCATTCACTATATTGTGATGTTCATTTACCATATTATGATGCCCATTCACTATATTATGATGCCCATTCACTATATTATGATTTCCATTTACCATATTATGATGCCCATTCACTATACAATGTATTGTGATGTTCATTTACCATATTATGATGCCCATTCACTATATTGTGATGTTCATTTACCATATTATGATGCCCATTCACTATATTATGTCCATTTACCACATTATGATGCCCATTCACCATATTATGATGCCCATTCACTATATTGTGATGTTCATTTACCATATTATTATGCCCATTCACTATATTATGATTTCCATTTACCATATTATGATGTCCATTTACTATATTATGAAGCCCATTCACTATATTATGATGCCCATTCACCGTATTATGGTGCCTATTCACTATATTATGATGCCTATTCATCAAATTGTGATGTATAATCACAATATTATGTCCATTAGCCATATTGTGATGTGAATTCATCACAATTTCTTAAAGCATATGCATATATAATCATGATGTGCACTCACAATTTCATATCTTGATACCAATGATTTTCCCATAATGCATTGCTCTGCACAAAGAAAGCCATATTGAAAGCAGGACTGTAAATTTGATCTGTTGAATAGTAGTGTAATCATGGAAAAGCAGCATAGTATGTCAACCATTTTGGGTCAACTAAACCTAGGTGATTTAACTCATTTGTTTGAAGAAGAGGATGTAACTCCAGATATTGTGGGCTACTTATCCAGCTATGAACTAGATTGTCTTGGTGTACACAACCGTGCAGATCAAATGGCTCTACGCACAGCATGTGTCACATTTGGATATGAGAAACCGCCCAGGAGTAGACAAGGCTGTGGTGCACCACAATTCTCAATACCCAAAGACATACTGGAAACACATTTGGAAGAAGGATTCACAATACTTGAAATATCATCAATGTTATCTGTGTCAGAGAGCACTATTTACCGCAGAATGTGACAATATGGCCTTAGTAAAATGCTTTTTACAGATATTGATGATGACGGTCTTGATCTTTATGTCATGGAACTGACTAAAGACTTTCCATACTGTGGAGAAAACATGTTGAAACACATGTTACTGACAATATTTGGTATAAGAGTGCAATGCATGAGACTCCGTGATAGTATCCATCGAAAGGATCAAAATGGTGTGGAAGCGAGGAAAAGAGGTCGATTACATCGACGAGTTTACATTGTCCAAGGCCCAAACCACCTGTGGCACATCGATACAAACCATAAACTTATTCGTTGGAACTTTGTTGTAATTGGAGGCATTGATGGATTTAGTCGTCTTCCTGTAATGCTGCGATGTGAGGATAATAATAGAGCAGCAACGTTGATGCAGTATTTCTTGGGTGCTGTGCATACTTATGGAATTCCAAGCAGAGTACGGTCTGATAAAGGCATGGAGAATGTAGATATTGCTGATTTCATTTTAGAGAAGCAAGGAATGAACAGAGGAAGCATAACTGGCAAGAGTGTCCATAACCAAAGGATCCAAAGATTATGGCGTGACGTATTTGAAGGTGTTCTAGCCGTTTTATCGTCTCTTTTATTTCATGGAGGAAGGCTATTTAGATCCCTTAAATGTACCTCTCATCTAGCTGCTCTTCATTATGTTTTTTTAAGCAGAATCAATGACAAATTGAAAACTATGGAGGGATGCTTGGTGTATAGACACAGAATGCATACAACTAGGTCATCCCCCCCTGTGGGTTGCTGGCCAGCTACAGAATCCAATCATGTTGGAGTTAGATGAGAGTGACATAATGCATTATGGTATTGAAGGGGTTGTTGATGATGCTAGTGAAAACCACTTGGATTCAAGACCATTACTCGAACCACTGACATTTCAATTATCTGATGAGTGCTTAGATGAACTTTCCCTAACTGTTCCACAGATGTGGACATCCAAAATTATGGCATAGATGTGTATCAGAATGTATTATCAATTATAAACAATCATTCGAACACCAATTGAGAATATTTTGAGAGAGAAATTGTAAATAACTCATTGTAAATATAAACCATGTATATCTTGGTAGGTTGTGGCAAATGTCAAATGTAGCAAGCTAAAGTGAAATCGACTATTAGTAGTCCACATAATAAGAATACCGTATTTGCTCTAGTAGAAGCACTTCTCCAATAGAAAGCAAACCAAACCAAACATCACACTTGTTGTATACTAAATCATTACAGTATCACTTATTTAGACCATAAGAAACTCTGTCATTTATGTAAGCACATGCGTAACTAATGAAGCAAATACGGTATGCCAACAAGCTTGAGAAGTTTTGTCTGTGTACAGGGGTTGAAGATTTTCATTGCTTGCAATGAATCTATATTTTAACTTTATTGAAGTGTTGGGTTATCTTTGGCACTACCTTCCATCATCGCCTTTTGGTATGGTACCCTCACGGCCACATTTTTCACTGTTGAGGTAGAGATGCAGGTTTGTGGGCACTTGGGAGTGAAATTTTTTTTTTTTGCTTTTTATTATCCAAAAAGTCTTGGCTATAGACTGTTGAAATTTTGTAGAATTGTGAATAGTGGAACATACTCAAAAAACGATTTTAAAATATAAATAACTGGTGCAAAATTATCTCTTTTGAATGCTTAGCAAGATTTACCAAGGCTGTACATAAATAATAATAAAAACATGGTGGAAAAAATGAAATGACGGGATCTCCATATTATGCACTGTATTTAACTTTTTACAAAACGATAATACATTTAAATTTGAAACTGTAACAGCCATTTTAATTACGAGCATTAGCAGACTTCTTACTGAGTGAATTGTTATGCAAATTAGCAATTATCTCAGCTTCTTTTTAGTGCACATTCCAGAACTTTAAAAAAAAATAGCTCGTAGACGCTTTGACCTTTTGTTTTGAAATTTTCACAAATGATTGACAATGTGTTTATCTTCAAAACGCCATCGGGGCATTGTTTTTAGTTGAATAGTGTTACAGCAAGGGTGTTAATTTATGCATAAACTTTAAGTAGTGAAATTTGAGTTGCTGTCCTACAAAATTGACAACTGGTAGCCAGTTTTCTCAAGACGGCATTTTCTTCATAGTAAACAGATGTACACATAAACCAATTTTGACAGGGAACAGAAGCATGGTTTAGAAGCTAATTTTTTTTAAATCACTTTTGACCAAAAAAGCACATTTTTGTGCATATTTCAAACTACAGTGTCCATAAAAATAAAATACTAACAAAACTTTGAAATTCATACAATAAGCTTTCCGAAAATATATAGTATTGTGGACAAGGTCACCTTGGTTTCCTAATTAACTAATTAAAATACCTGTCAGATAAACTGCATCTCTACCTTAAATAAGTCAGGAGTTATAGATGTCATTCAATAACGAGATATACAAGTTTGCCCTATCATATTTGTTAATTTTGTTACAATATACTATGTTTTTAGTTCAGCAAGTAATTTGACACGCTGGGCATAATACTTGTTCAACCAATCATTTTCATTTGTAGTTTGTAACACAGCAGCAAGATTGTTACTGAGGTTGCATGTTTGAATTACTCCACAAAAATTTGCTACAGATGTCTCAATCTGTTTCTGACCAAATGTTTTCACATTAGTTAATATAATGCAATATGTCTTGTGAATGACTACCCTACTATTAGGGAAAGATGTACAAGTAAAGCGGATTAGATATTAAAGTATGTTTATTAATGTGAATACACAAGTTTTGTTTAACATGCATATAGGGTTAGATATATGACAAGAATGTTGGTAATACAATCACTGGTATAATGAAATTGTTTTATGGTAATCAATTTACCAAAACTGGTGCTAAGTGGAGTTTGTTTTAGAGTTCACTAGAAAATGCATAATCAATAATCAAAATGTCCAACAGAAAATGTTAAACTTGGTTGTCCTTGTACCAATCATGATACCAGACCAATGTCATTCCATTATAATGCTACAACAAATTGTTGGGCATGAACTGGGGAGGTGGGTCTGGGAGGATAAGCATGCATTTCCTAGTAAACGCTAAAAGTGTTTTACACCATTTTTGGTAAGTTTACTACACAACATCCCAAAGTGGATAAAAACTCTTCCTAAACAGGCAGGAACCCATTATATTAGTTTTTATCACCATTTCTGGCAAAAAACTCATTTGTGAAAACAAATTTGAACAGATTAACAACAGCTTAGTATGCATTTACAAAGTAAACCTTGCATCTTAGAATCCATACATTCATAAATTTATGAAAATCATATCTTGATCTACTAAAGTTCAAGCTAATTCTATAGTATAAACAAGTCATTGAAAATGACACAGTCCTCGTTAAATTTTTGAAAGTTCTTTTTGTGCTCATCATATTAAAGCAGAGGGGTTGTGGCGAGTGTGTCCTTGAAACTTGAGTTCCAAGTGGCGTATACAACAAATTGTTTATTTACATCAAAACACGTGTATTTTGAAAAAAATTGTCATGGACATGCATCCTAACCTGTATAAAGTACATGTATGTGCCAAATTTGAACGAAAACTAACAAAGCATGTCCAAGATACTGCATAAAAAAACAAAAACAAGATACCAACCATCTTTGATCCAATTGCGAAATAAATCGTCATGGACATGTAACCTAACGTGTATAATCTATGTACAAAGTTTGAATGACAACTGACAAAGCATGTCCTAAATTTTCAAAAAACAAGATGGCTGCCAGTCGGCCATTATGAATCGAATCACTAAACCACTGCATGTGCATATGTCCCACATAAAGTACTAGGCACATGCAAAGAATGAATTTTTACCCAAAACTAGTCAAATCTGCGCATTAGTTCAGAGCATCCATGTGCCAAGTTTCATCAAAATCCAATGAGTGGTTCTTCAAATATCAGTGGACCAGTCATGGAACAGCTTGAAATCAGTTAATTATCATTCAAATTAGGTAATTAATATTCATAGATTTTTACCCAAAACTAATCAAATCTGCCCACTAGTTCAGAGCATCCATGTGCCAAGTTTCATCAAAATCCAATGAGTGGTTCTTCAGATATCTGTGGAACAGTTTTGGAACAGCTAAAAATCAGCTAATTATTATGCAAATTAGGTAATTAATATTCATTGATTTTTACCAAAACCTAATCAGCTCTGCGCATTATCCCAGAGCATCTATGTACCAAGTTTCACCAAAATTTAATTAGTGGTTCTTGAGATAACGATGGAACAAAAAAAGTGACATACATACATACATACATACATACATACATACATACATACATACAGACATACAGACAGGGTAACTGCAAAGACTCCCTTTTGTGCTTCGCACACGGGAGTCAATAATATTTGCCTTAAGTTTTTACTACAACAGTCAGTGTTGCAGAGAATTTCAGAAGATTTTCTATCATCGAATTGCACACTGAATTTTCAAATTTATAGGATGGTTCAGTACCACTAAATCTAGGCAAATATGTTGTACTTCCTAGTTAGTTTCTATAGCATGCACTCAAGTAGAATTCAAGACAGTATTGTATGACAGGATCTTGAAGACTAAAATTGACTTGGACATGAAGAGGAAAAATCACTGAGGCAACGGGTGATGTTCGTATTGGTCAAATTTGATTTTTCTTTTATAATATGATTCAAAAACACTTCGATATAAATTTTAAGACAATACAACTTTAATATATGGCAAAGGCCTTGAAAAAACATTTTAACACTGTACTTACGCATGTACTCTAAGAAAAATGTGTAACACCATATTGTCAATGACATGACATGACATGTCCCCATCAGAGGATAGATTGATGCTCATTACCAATTGAGTCAGACAAGTAACCCCACCCACAATAGTACAGCATGATTCTTTTGTAACTGGTCACATTTCAAGAGGACATCCTTAGTACAGTATAAGCTAGCAGACAAGCTATAACAACAATAGCTCACCAAACTCGCTTTAATTTCAGTAATTTTTTTTGAAGTTGAAAGTGTGAAAACAAAATGAGGTGGCCCTCTGATGATGAGCTGGACTGGAAGTAGAAACAAATGTTTTTTCTTTGTCTTATGCATTGGCAAAAATATTTGTTGTAGATAAAGATATTGATATCATCCAAGCATTATTGAACTTATGTTTTAAATTATACCAAAAACAGAATTTGAGAAAGCATAATCATACAAATTGAATAGAGCATCCATTGGTAGAAGTTCTTGGGTAAGAGTGCTTCTTGGTAACTTCATAGAATTTATACATGTATTGGCAGTAGGCAATCAAAGAAAGCTTAGAAAGAACTCCCATGTGCTGAGAGTATTGGAGACACATTAAATATAATTTGAAATTACTTAGCTGAAAACTAATTATGCAAATCAGAAAATTAACATGAACAGATTTGATTGTAAAACTAATGAGGTCTGCGCAATGTAACAAAAACTCTATGTACCAAGTTTAATTGAAATATGATTAGAACCAAAAAATTATGAATTATTATGCTAATTAGGGAAATAATATGAACAGAGTTTTACCCCAAACTAATTAGGTTTGTACATTGTCCTAGAGCATCTTTTTACTAAGTTTCATTAAAATGGAAATTAGTACTTTAGATATCAGTGTGAAAGCTTAAAATTGGTTAATTATGCAAATTGGGTAATTAATATGTACAGATTTTAACCCACAATTATCCACTCTGTCTATTGTCCTACAGCATTCATGTATAAACATTCATTGATATGTGATGATTAGTATCCGAGATATTCGTGTAAAAGTTGTAAATTGGTTAATTATGCAAATTAGGTGATTAATATGCACAAATATTTACCAAAAACTAATTGGGTCTCTGCATAATTCTAGATTCATTGAAATGTGATGATTAGTACTTTAGATATCAGTAGAAAAGCTGAAAATTAATTATGCAAATTAGGTAATTAATATGCACAATTATTTACCCTGAAACTAATCAGGTCTCTGCATAGTCCTAAAGGATCTATGTACCAAGTTTCATTGAAATGCGATGATTAGTACTTGAGATACCCGTGGAAAAGCTGAAAATTAACTAATTATGCAAATTAGGTGATTAATATACACAAATATTTATCCGAAACAATCAACCTCTGCATAGTCCTTAAGTATGTAAGTACCAAGTTTCATTGAAATGTAATGCTCACTACTTATATCAAAAGCTGAAAATTAATTAATTATGCAAATTAGGTAATTATATGTACTGATATTACCATAAAAACTATCAGGTCTGTGCAGTGTCATATGACATCTATGTACCAAGTTTCATTGAAATGCGATGATTAGTACTTGAGATACCCGTAGAAAAGCTGAAAATTAACTAATTATGCAAATTAGGTGATTAATATACACAAATATTTATCCGAAACAATCAATCTCTGCATACTCCTTGAGTATGTAAGTACCAAGTTTCATTGAAATGTAATGCTCACTACTTATATGAAAAGCTGAAAATTAATTAATTATGCAAATTAGGTAATTATATGTACTGATATTACCATAAAAACTATCAGGTCTGTGCAGTGTCATATGACATCTATGTACCAAGTTTCATTGAAATGTGATGATTAGTACTTGAGATATCAGTGGAAAAACCGAAAATTGACTAATCATTATGCAAATTAGGTAATTAGTATCCACGGATTATTACCAAAAACTATTCAAAACCTAGCATTAGTTCAGAGCATCTATGTACCAAGTTTCATCAAAATCCAATGAGTGGTTGTTTAGATATCAGTGGAACAGTCATGGAACCACTAAAAAATAGCTAATTATCATGCAAATTAGGTAATTAATATGCATGGATTTTTACCAAAAACCAATCAAATCTGCCCACTAGTTCAGAGCATCCATGTGCCAAGTTTCATCAAAATCCAATGAGTGGTTCTTCAAATCTGCGCATATGTTCAGAGCATCTATGTACCAAGTTTCATCAAAATCCAATGAGTGGTTCTTTAGATATCAGTGGAACAGTCATAGAACAGCTAAAAATTGGCTAATTATCATGCAAATTAGGTAATTAACGAGCATGGATTTTTACCAAAACCTAATCAAATCTGCGCATTGGCCCAGAGCATCTATGCACCAAGTTTCATCAAAAACCGATGTATGGTTCTTGAGATAGCAGTGGAACAGTCGGACACACATACACACATACACACATACACACACACACACACACACACACACACACATACAGACACACTAACTGCAAAGACTCCCATTTTGTGCTTTGCACATGGGAGTCAAAAAGGAATTGTCCACTTTCACAAACTCTATTGATGGGTCCATCATGAATCCTAATATAGGCTCTTCATCAGCTCCTGTTGCAAACCGCAAAATATCGGATACAGTGATATTACCTCTTTTACCCCCTGAAACAAATTAAATCAAAGAAAGCTTAGAAAGAACTCCCATGTGCTGAGAGTATTGGAAACACATTAAATATAATTCAAAATTACTTAGCTGAAAACTAATTATGCAAATCAGTAAATTAATATGAACAGATTTGAGTGTAAAACTAATGAGGTCTGCGCAATGTAACAGAAAATCTATGTTTCCAAGTTTAATTGAAATGTGATTAGAACCAAAAAATTATGAATTATTATGCTTATTAGGGAATTAATATGAACAGATTTTTACCCCAAACTAATTAGGTTTGTACATTGTCCTAGAGCATCTTTGTACTAAGTTTCATTGAAATGGAATAATTAGTACTTTAGATATCAGTGTGAAAGCTTAAAATTGGTTAATTATGCAAATTAGGTAATTAATATGTACTGATATTACCATAAAACTATGAGGTCTGTGCAGTGTCATTTGACATCTATGTACCAAGTTTCATTGAAATGTGATGATTAGTACTTGAGATATCAGTGGAAAAACCGAAAATTGACTAATCATTATGCAAATTAGGTGATTAATATGCACAAATATTTATCGGAAACAATCAATCTCTGCATAGTCCTTGAGTATGTAAGTACCAAGTTTCATTGAAATGTAATGCTCACTACTTATATCAAATGCTGAAAATTAATTAATTATCCAAATTAGGTAATTAATATGTACTGATATTACCATAAAAACTATCAGGTCTGTGCAGTGTCATGACATCTATGTACCAAGCTTCATTGAAATGTGATGATTAGTACTTATATCAAATGCTGAAAATTAATTATGCAAATTAGGTAATTAATATGTACTGATATTACCATAAAAACTATCAGGTCTGTGCAGTGTCATATGACATCTATGTACCAAGTTTCATTGAAATGTGATGATTAGTACTTGAGATATCAGTGGAAAAACCAAAAATTGACTAATCATTATGCAAATTAGGTAATTAGTATCCACGGATTATTACCAAAAACTAATCAAAACCTAGCATTAGTTCAGAGCATGTATGTACAAAGTTTCATCAAAATCCAATGAGTGGTTGTTTAGATATCAGTGGAATAATCATGGAACAGCTAAAAATCAGCTAATTATCATGCAAATTAGGTAATTAATATGCACGGATTTTTACCAAAAACTAATCAAATCTGCACACATGTTCAGAGCATCTATGTACCAAGTTTCATCAAAATCCAATGAGTGGTTCTTTAGATATCAGTGGAACAGTCATAGAACAGCTAAAAATTAGCTAATTATCATGCAAATTAGGTAATTAACGAGCATGGATTTTTACCAAAACCTAATCAAATCTGCGCATTGGCCCAGAGCATCTATGCACCAAGTTTCATCAAAAACCGATGTATGGTTCTTGAGATAGCAGTGGAACAGTCGGACACACATACACACATACACACATACACACACACACACACATACAGACACACTAACTGCAAAGACTCCCATTTTGTGCTTCGCACCTGGGAGTCAAAAATGATGTTCCTGGTTAACATAGCAAGTTAATTACACTTCTACTACATGCATTAACAAAGATTGAGAACAACATAAATATATCATGCTTTATCACATGACTATGGTGCATATCGCTCCCTGTTGTGACGTTTAGCGTGAAATATCACTGCTGATATTTCACACTAAACATGATGGTATTCATGTTGAATGTCATCAATTTATGCGTTTTTGAATGGTACGCAGAGGAAAACAACGACAAACAATTGTGTGACGGTACAGCTTTTTATCGCTTTTATTTTTGTTATGGTTCGGCTTCTATCTTATCTTATTATACTAGTGACGTCCTTATGAAATTTTGTCGGTTACAAAAAAAATCCTGCTGTACATGTTTTTCAGTACAGCCACGGGAAAAATCTTTTTTGTTCGAAAAAACATCACTGAATAATTGTAGTGATTTGGCATGTACTGACTTTAGTTCTGTGTCACTCCGCCGATCATGATATATAGTTCCTGATGAATGTATACAGTAAAAATACTATTTTCAACAGGATTTTTTTTTACTCGCTCATAGTTCATAAGGACATCATTAGTACAATATAAATTAACAACCGAACCATAACAAAAATACACCAAACTCAGCTTATGGTCCTTTAAAGTTTATAAACTTGTAACTTGTACTTACTTGCAGTTTCCCTTATGTATATCATGAAGAGTGCATAAACATTACTCTCCAACATTCTGGCATTTGACCCTTCTGGGCTGAACTGAGGTTTTAGAAGTAAAATCAATTTCCTTTGAGTCAATATACTACTTTGGTTAGGTTGAAAAAGATGAATAAATTCTGGTACTTCTTGACTGAGCTGAAAAAAAAAAAACCCACAATACTGAACAAATTGTAAATGATTATTAAAAGAACAATTTACCATTGCCCTGATATGGCAGGATGGATAATGTGTAGTCTGTTCCACTGCAATGCAATGCTGGGTACTATCTGAGAACGTAGTTTGGTACAGGGTATTCACTCCATGGTTTTCATTGGCTTTATTCATTTTTTTAGCATCTATTAGATTGATTGATTTTTTGATAAGAAAATCATTTTTTGTAAATCCAACGTAACTAAAGTAAATGCATTTGTTATGCTAAATCGATCAGCAAAGAAACGATGGAAATCAAGTGTCATTGGTTAACTTTTTTTAACAATATGTCACTCCTTCACTGATCATGATGCTGGCCCATATCAGACTACATCTCTCAAATGTACCCATTGTCATAATTAAGCAGGCACCAAATCAGGGTATTACATTGTTAAAAGGTAAACATACAGTCAGCTATGTAGACCTGCATGTTGACCACAGGAAGATGAATACCTAGCGATAAGTGACACCATGATTGAGGACCTAGTAAACGTAGGGAGATGGGGGTGTTACGGGATTTTGTGTCATTAGCAAACCTCTCCAGTTGGAAACCTGGTGACTCCTGGCAAATGTAATAGCAATAGCAATCCCAGAAGGTGTTTGGGTTGCTAGGAACATTTTTATATCATTATTGGGACTAAAATAGTCACCATTTTGTCAAAAATTACAAGTCACTAAAAAATGTTATATACACATGCATGTATACTATTATGCTTGTTCTCTATCCCAAAATTAGAAACACTGTGTTCTAAAAATGACCATGGAGGCACAAATAGAATAAACATAGGGACACTAGTATAGCCTTGCCCTAGTTGATGTATATGTCGGAACCACAATCGAACTGCGGAAACCACAAAGTGATACGTTATGTACTTAAGTTAATTATTATTGAGTTAGTTGATTGGGTACTCAGTAACAAGTTACGTAAGCCCAAACTTCCGGCCACACTGTATGTATACTTTCAACACACGCTTTATTCGGCAGTAGCTGTATAGTATTCGTGTAGTCTATATATCGTATAATAAAGTCTCTTTCCTTGACTTAATCGATCGTCTCCTTTATCCTGTAATTTCGATTCCCACATTTGTTGGTGCCGAGACCAGGATTAAAGGAAAGGATCATGTCTGCCAGAGGAACTCGCCCAGCCTACCGAGGAAAGATGACCCAGCTACTCAAGAAAGCCGAAGATACGATTGTGAAATTCAACAGTGAAGACGACGTGGATTGGGACAATCTCTTGATCACAAAAGAACGCATCGAAGATAAGTTTAAGTTGTTAGAGAAACTCGACGCTGAAATTATTCAGTCAACTAACGAAGACCAGTTAAACGACGTTATTCTAGAAGCCGACAATTACATGGATGAAGTTTTCGCCAGAAAGTTCAAAATCTGTAAATTCATCAATCAACACGCTGCGACAAGGGAGACAACGGGATCGACGGTAAGAACAAACACCTCTTCTACTAGACAGTCTACAACTTCCACTAGTAATACCGTCCACTTACCGAAGCTACAGCTTCCGACATTCAGTGGCGACTCCCTAAAATGGAAAGCATTTTATGATGTTTTTATTTCTGCTGTGGATAACGATCCAAGCTTCAGCGAAGTTCAGAAATTTCAATACCTCCGAGGTCAACTTTCCGGAGAAGCAGCGAGAACTATTGATGGTCTACCATTGACGAATACGAACTATCGACATGCTATTCAACTGCTGGAAAAACGATATGGCCAAACACATAAAATCGTCAATGCTTATATGAAATCTTTGTGGGATTTGCCCAAGCCAACTAGCGATATGAACAGTTTACGAAATTTCTATGACACTATAGAAACTAATGTACGCAGACTCGAGGCTCTCGGTAAAAAGGAAACGTCGTATGGTGATCTGTTAGTTCCGATCGTATTCGAGAAGTTACCAAGAGGCATACGGAAACAGATAACACGTGATCACGGCGACTGTGAGTGGAAATTATCGAAACTATGTGAATCACTTTACAAAGAAATACAGGCACTCGAAGTAAGTTCATTGATCAACGATAGTGAAGGTGAATACGAACAAGAAACACAACAAATGACTGCGGCTTTCTATACTGGTACGAAGACATCGGCAACACGTACATCAACACCGACACGCAATTTTCGACCCCGTAACGCACCAAAACCGAGAAAAACCTGCGCTTACTGTAAAGGACAGCATTTTCATAGTGATTGTGTCATCGTAACGGATAGAAATAAACGACATGATATCGTGAAGCGTGACAGGCTGTGCTTTAATTGTCTGGGAAGACACCAAGTTTCGGAGTGCAGATCGACCAATAAATGCCTTCGCTGTGGGAGAAAACATCACACATCACTCTGTACATTAGAACCACAAATGCGCGCCTCCTCAGACCAATCTAGTCGTGACACAACGTCAACATCACTCAACAAATCGACTCCGGCATGTGTTAACTTCGCTGCAGCTGCTCAAAGAAAAAACAACTACGATAATCAACCAGTTTTATTAAAAACTGCCGTAACAGAGATTTCTACTGACACTCAATCATTGACCGCTGTTCTGTTGTTTGATGAAGGAGCAACAAGATCATTCATCACTGAAGATTTGGCACAAAAACTGAATGTTAAACCATCTGGATCAGAGTTAATACAGTTGGCGACATTTGGTGACAATAGCGGCAACGTCCGGTCCTTCAACAAAGGGACAGTTAATCTCAAGACATTAAACGGATCCCGTAGTGTGTCGGCACTGATTGTTCCAACAATATCAACACCAATGAAGAATCTGATATCGAAATCTGTTTTAAATCTCCCGCATTTACGAGGCCTACGCCTGGCGCACCCTGCATCATCATCGGATTCCTTTGAAGTGTCCCTAATGATCGGCGCCGACTACTATTGGAACTTTGTGGGAGACGACATAATCCGAGGACCGGGACCAGTAGCTGTAATGTCGGAATTTGGATATCTTCTATCCGGACCAACTGGAACCAGAATGAGAATCCCGACTAACACAACTATGTTACATATAGCTGCTAGTAACCAGAATGAGCAAATTAAACTCCAAGATTTCTGGAACTTGGAATCTATCGGAATAAGGGACGAAATACACGAACCGAAAGCGGATTTCTTCAAAGAATATCGTGACTCTAATTTACAGTTTGAAGAAGGGAAATACACCGCGAAGTTCCCATGGAAACCAGAACATCCGCCCCTACCAACGAACTATCAGTTAAGCGAGAAACGAACACGAAATTTGGTGCACCGCTTACCATCTGATATTTTGGAGTACTACAATAAGACCATTCACGATCAAATATCTCGGGACTTCATAGAAGAAGTTCTTAATGACGACAACGAACGGGGACATTACTTACCACATCATGCCGTTAAGAAGGATTCACCGACCACACCCATCCGTGTAGTTTATGATTGTAGCAGTAAACAATCACCCATAATACCCAGTCTCAACGACTGCTTGGAAGTTGGGCCACCGTTATTGAATGACTTGACAGGAATTCTACTTAGATTTCGAGTACATCGTTACGCGTTTAGCAGCGACATCGAAAAAGCTTTTCTGAATGTACGTCTCCACGAAAGTGATCGCGACTACACAAAATTCCTGTGGCTAACTGACCCAACTAATCCTGATAGCGCATTTAAGACTTATCGATTCAAGTCAGTACCGTTCGGAGCAGCCTCTTCGCCTTTCATATTGAACGCCGTCTTGAAAACACACACAGAGAAAAACGCAACAAATGCAATTACATCGGATCTGAAACACAATATCTATGTAGACAATATCATAAGTGGAACATCTGAAATCAAGGACGTGATAGAATACTATGAATTCTCGAAGGATCTTTTAAAATCTGGCGGGTTTAATCTTCGGTCATGGGCTTCTAACTGCGAACAATTACGTGATCTCGCTAAAGCCGACAATGTAGCTGATCTAAACACTGAGGTACACATACTCGGATTACGTTGGAAAACATTGTCGGATGAGCTTACCTACGCAAATAATATTTCAAATGACGAAACCATATTGCCAACTAAACGTGAAGTAAGTAGTGCAACGTCTAGCGTATACGATCCTTTCGGTTATTTAGCACCAGTGGTTATTAAAGCGAAGATATTTACACAAGAATTATGGAAACGAAAGCTCGACTGGGATGAACCTTTACCTTCCGATTTGACAAATGAATGGAACGCCATATGCTCACTGGTAAATCAACAAATACCGTCAAAATCGGTGACATTGTTCTCGACCATCATGACAACCAGAAGCGACTGCATTGGAATATGGCAAAAGTTGAGAGATTAAACTACGGAAGAGATGGACTAGTCCGATCTGTGGATATTAAAACACCACACGGACGAACCAATCGACCGATCAGTAAACTCTATCCGTTGGAGTTAAACGCTGCAGATGACATTGAATTACCTAACATTAACGGTACATTGTATGAACATGGTACCAGACACTAACGGCATTGAAATAACCAGACCCCGTAGAAATGCGGCCGCCGTTGCTCGTTGCAGAATAACAGACTTAAACGAACTGAAATTGTGTTAGTTCTTGTGTGTGACAATTTGCCTATGTAAATGGATATTTATCTTTAGTTGAATTTGTTACATGCTAGTATTTGAAGATATTTTACGTAGAACTTGACATGATTGTAGCTACATCGTTGTATTTAATAGTATAATGTTGTATTTTGTTTTTGTTTTGTTTGATCGATTCTTTACCCCAGTGTGTTTTTTTTACACTTACGTTTAGTATTTCTGTTTATATTTACTTCGAATTTAATCACTTGCGGGCGGGAGTAATGTCGGAACCACAATCGAACTGCGGAAACCACAAAGTGATACGTTATGTACTTAAGTTAATTATTATTGAGTTAGTTGATTGGGTACTCAGTAACAAGTTACGTAAGCCCAAACTTCCGGCCACACTGTATGTATACTTTCAACACATGCTTTATTCGGCAGTAGCTGTATAGTATTCGTGTAGTCTATATCGTATAATAAAGTCTCTTTCCTTGACTTAATCGATCGTCTCCTTTATCCTGTAATTTCGATTCCCACAGTATATTCTGAGTTGGCAAGTATATTTAATATTCTAAACAAATCAATAATATTTAAATTCATCACTGAATTTAGTTCTATTAATAGAAATCCCTTGGGAATTGCAGTGTAATCACATCTACCTTACTATATTGTGTATTGTATCGGTGAAGATTTTTGAGGATATATTCACTAAATGTACATGCTAGAAAGCCCACATTTGATTTCATATCAAAACTTTTCCTGTAATCAAGCTCACAAAGGCCCAAAATATCATATTTTGACCAAAAATGACAAAAAAAGCACCAAAGCGCCACTGAAATATAACTCCAGACAAACACAAGCACAGACACAGACAGAAATGACCAAAATGAGTACCGTAATCCTTCTAACAATTAGACCATGAAAAAATAATTATTTTTGCAGGTGGCTGATTTGATAGAAGAAAAACAGAAAATATTTTTTGGGTGGTCGAATTATTACGGGGGTATAGTTTGGCTGGTCGAACTATAGGAGTGTAATTTTGGTAATCCAAATGCAACGAAAAACAAGCAGTAATTTCAAGAGACAACGCTGCTACGTGTAGCACCCAACGAGAGTTTTGTTTAATTGTGTACAAAATGTATCAAGTTTGTTTTGCACGCTAAGCACGCACATAAAACATAAAAAAAAAATTACGCATTTGGAATTTTTTGCAATAAAAAATAAAATATACACACATACACACTTGCTCAATCGATCATTCTTTCAGGCGATAAAAATATGGTACGATATATCTCTTTTTGGAGGATGTGGTGGCCCTGAAAAGGGTCGTTTTGTTTGATTTACCGTTAGACGGTACAAGTGAGAGATGGTTACTGTTGCAGCTCCGACTGCGTAAATCCCTCAAACCAGTCGTCCTCGTCATCATCATCCAACAGTAAATCAGAAATGATGTCTGCTATTTCTGCATTGCTCCTGATGAGATGATCTTCGGCAACGTTCATGGCATTGGTTATACCACAAACTTTAAACGATCGTGAAATCATGGATGGGCGATTATGTATTTTTTCCCATGCGTTGACAATCCAGTTGACAATAGTTTGCGTGTCTGCTGCTTTGATAGCAGCGACACTGATAAAACTTGTCCACGACTTTCGAAGTTCAGACTTGAACGGTTTGTTGATACAAACATCTAAAGGCTGGAGTTTAGATGTACAACCGCCGGGAATTACGGCCGGTAAGTGTTAACGCCACGATATCTTGACTTCACAGATTCAGTTATGTGCGCTCGAAATGAGTCGATAACGAGCATTGAATAGCGACGTTCGGTGTAAGACCTCCAAATCTCGTCTATCCAACACAGCATTAACTTTTCGTCCATCCATGCTTTTTTTTGGACAGCTACAATAAAACTGAGTGGAGATTGTAGCTTCAATTCCCTTTTCCCCTTAAAAATAATCATTGGGGGTAGAATATCTCCATTTGACATCACTGTCAAAACAACTGTCAGGTGTCTTTTTTCTGCATCCGTAGTGCGGACTTTCACAGTCTTGACGCCTCTCACTTCCACAGTTTTGTTCGGAACTAAATCGAAAAAGACTGGCGACTGTTTCCGATATAATCAAAATCGTCATCACTTCTTTTGTCGCGGACAAATGTCAAAAAATTATCAAGCTTCACTTCCAAGTCTGCAGGTAGCCTCTGTGCCACAGAAGTTTTTAACGGCAAGACAAGGTTGTTCCGCTTCATGAACTTTTCGCACCAGCCACGCGATGCTTTGAACTCTGGGAGCTCAGGTTTGATGACTGACAGTGCGTGACAGCGTATTGCATCCATCGTAACGGGGATCTGCAGGTCGTATTGCTGTAGAACCCAAATAAGGACGCGTTCGTCCAATTGCGTGCCATACGAGACAACATGACCTCCTTCATGTCTTCTTCCACCCGCTGTAAAATGTTCCTTATCGAAATCATATTTACCCCACCCTTTCAATGTTGATGGAGCTATTTTATATTTCCGTGTGGTGGCGTTAAACCCCATCATCTTGGCCTCCTCATAAATTTCGCGGCGTTGTTTGATGTTAAAGGATTTGTAGATGCCTCTGGCGGCCCTCGTGGTGTTGGTTGGTGTTGAAGGAATCGTAGGTGTTGGTTCGGCATCAGCAAGCGGAGCTGCGTCTGGAACGGTTTGTTCGGTCGTTGGTAGATTGACATTACCAGTAAATTCTAATCGCGGTCTTTTTGGTGGCCTACCAACCGGACGTTTTTTCTTTGCAACTGATACGGTTGCACGATACATCGAAGGCGGGATAGCTGGAACTTTAGCCCTGAGTACAGTCCTGTAGGTTGGCCTCCTTCCGTTGATCATTCGGCCCCCACAGTCCTGAGAAGTCGCATAGACCGAGGATTCGACACCCGCCTACAAATTTATGGCGGAGAACCGTTCTGCAGTTTTCATGATTGTAACCAGCTAAAACATCTATCGACTAATCTAGCGATCACAAATACCTTTTTTGTGGCCGAAAAATGAACCTACAGCACTGGAACGTTGGCGAAAGCAAGTTTTACGCAACGAAACAACGTTTTGTTTATGAATGCGTCAAGAACAAGATGGCGGCGTATATTTTCGGTTGACGTTGAAAAATGGCGATTTGATAGACCCTAGTGGGAAATCTTATGTAATTTCGCTTCCAGTTAAGGTATTTGGAATAGTTAGACGTATCGACCTGCTTATTTTTTAACTGCAAAGCTGAATGCCTCTTAAATCGCCCGATACACTCTTTCACAATAGTGTCGAATCCCCAGTCTATGCGACTTCTCAGGACTGTGGGGGCCGAATGATCAACGGAAAGAGGCCAACCTACAGGACTGTACTCAGGGCTAGCTGGAACTTCAGTCGTGGCTTTGACAAAATATGAATCGATTCAAGACATTGTCACAGACGAGAAATCGAGTGTGCTTTAGGATCTAAAGAAAGACTTTGAGCAAGTGATCTCCTTTGGTATTTTTTGTGAGTCTGAATGGACAACATTTTCACACTATTTTCAGTCACAATGACTGTACTATTAGCGGCCACCCTCTGATAATTTCGACATGGAGAACGTGGTTATTGGTGTGAACGGGTGATAATGGAAAAACATGTGTTGTCGATATTACTTCCGTACCTGTAGTACTTTATATTGAAAATAAAATAAAAAATAGACATGCGACTTGAGTAATGCCCCCAACGCCAATTTTCAAAATCAAAATGTTGTGCCCCGAGACGTATACGTTGTCGGTAAACATGTAGGTTGTCAAAAATGTAAAGCCAGTGTCAGACACAGTGAATTGTTTCTTTTCATATAAATTTTGGCGTGTGTATGAAACAAAGAAATTGAAGGGAAAGTCTCAAGACAGACAAGAAAGCTAAACGATTGAGTGATTGTGTATTAATTTTTCAGGAAACTACAACCTTGGAGGGAAAAATTATCTCCATTTTGTGGAGAAAACTGCGGTCATTCCGGAAACCACCACTTCTTAAAAATAATTGTACACAGTTTATTGACGTTATGATTTATTTTTCTTGGCTGACAGAAAATCACTAAGTCACGGCCAATCGCAAGTTATTTACGTAATTGTCGATTAGCATATGGCGCCAGTTTGACCCCAACTTTCTCGTTTTTGTTTGTTCTAAAGTGTCTACACTCAGTCAAATCATTAGCATGTTTACAAATGGAGTCATCTCCTTTCTGTAACTACGGTGAACAGTAAAAAAAACTACATTATGACACTGCGATCTCTTCAAAAAACCACCGGTTCATGAAAATAATTGTACTACCGTTATCAGTTATGATTTATTGACGTTTCATTAATTTTTCTAGACTACAAGCATGACGGAAATAACCAAGTTCTGGCCAATCGCGAATTATTCAGGTAATAGCTGATTAGCATATGACTTCAGTTTGATCCCCAGACACGCTTGTCTTTGTTCCAACGCGTCTTCACTCAGACAAAACATTAGCATGTTTAGAAAGAGTCATGTTCACGTCTGGGAAACTTATTTGCTGGTAAAACAGGGGTGAAGTATTGGAACAATGAACAGGAAAACGAACATATTAACTTGTCTTAGTTTTATTCATTGCGAAAACAGATAGACAGCTTGATAGGTAACTAAACGTGTCATTTCCTGCCAGGTAGCCGAACTAAAAGCGGAAAAATAAAAAATATTTTTGCAGACGAAATTAGGTGGCCTAATTTATAGAGGAGTCGAATTGATAGAAGGATTACAGTAGTCCCTGTTTCAGATGGGGACTAATAATTAATGGAGTACAATGTAACATTAGTTTAGTCAAATCATACCTGATAAATCCCAAGTTCATCCAAACCTTCTCTTAATTTCACAAGACATGGACTAACACTGGCAGGTGATATATCGCGAAAGAGTTCATTTGTTATCTTCTCTTCCAAAAACTGAGGCGCTTTTCCATTTTGAAATAAACTCAGCCCTAGAGATTAAGACATATTGAAAATCAAGGAAAGCTACCCAGACAAACGTGACCATCAACTATCATGGTCAACCATGGTCATAGTATTGTTTTGTTAAATGAGACTGAACCATGGTCAGTGGCCATGAGACTGTGATGTTTTGTTAATTGGTAGTTGATGGTTGGTAACTACAGACTACCATTATCATTGTTTCAGTGTTCTATTTCCATTGTTATAAATTTATTTTCTGCCAGGCTAGAAAGTCCAAATTTGAGTGGGATCATGAGCAGTGAGTATGTGGGTAACTAGAAGGTTTCTTACTTACATATTGTTTGCTGAAACAATACAGTATCACTAAATACATATCATACATTTATAGAAAGTGAATTGCTCTGGGCATGTCCAAGATATGGTCTCAAATCAAATTCGTCAAAATCAAAATTCAGCCATCTTGGGTCAGATTTGTAATTAAAAGTGACATGCAAAAATTACTTAATGGTTAATCCTTCCACCAAGTTTGAGAAGAATCAGAGAACACATGCCCAAGATCTGGTTCCAGACATGTCAAAATGCATATTTTTATTTAAAGTCATTTTTACAACAAAAATGGCCACCACTCAGCCATCTTTGATCCAATCATGAAATCATTGCATGACATTGTGCATATTGCTCAGATACTACATCTAGATACATGTGAAGATTGAAAAGAATCGCTCCATGGATGTCTGATCGAGCTACAGGTCTGGATAAACGCACACAGTCAGGTGGACGGAAGGACACTAAATTATTGCATGTACGTATGTATACTATGAAGTACTATTCATTTATACTATTCATTCAAGTTTGAGAACATGTATTTATTCTCAGACAAGAGAATGGGGTGTATCCTTGATTAGCAAAATCCTAAAGAATTTGTCAAAAATCCTATAGTATTGTGACACAAAATCCTATAGAACTTTCAATAGGATCCTATAGGAATTGGTCCTCTCTAGGATATCATGAATATCTTAAAAGATCCTATAGGATCATATTAAAAGTTCTATAGGATTTTGTGTCACAATACTATAGGATTTTTGCATAAGGATCCAATAGAATTATGTCCTATGGGATTCCTATGGGAGTGTTTGAAGGGAATCAATCTGTCCAAAATACAGGTCTGAATGCAAACACAGACCATACGCACAAAGAAGTCTTACCCATTATAATGCCAACTGTTTTATAATCCTCTTCCATGTGGTCTTTCAGTCCATTATCAAAATATTGAACTTTAATTTCTCTTAATATAGGAGAGAAAAACTCTTTTCTTGGTCCTCCATAGTCTTCAGCATCCTACAATGAATGAATAAATTATTTATTACTAATTAATATAAAATATAACAAATATCATATCTAGTAAGTTTAAATCAGATGTGTTCAGAATTATTAATATCTGATAAGATTCGAAAAACAAACAAAATGGCGACCACATATGTGACCAATCACTTTCAAATGATCAAATCTGACACTAAATGACCAGTAAATGATATATACAAAATATCAAAGGAATCTGCTAGGAAGTTTTGGAGAAGATTTTGAAGAATTTAGCTTCTTTTTTCGAAAACAAAACAAAATGGCAACAAGTCACATGAACACGAACCATGTGACTGATTTTATTCGAAATAGTTATATGCACTAGATCTCATGGCCCACAAGGTGTGTGTGAAATTTCGAGTGGATTGAAGTACAGTTAGTGTGTGGCGAAAAAAACAGTGGAGGAAGAAAGAAGAAGATTATGGCCCCTTAACTGAGTGATAATAATTTAAGCATACAAAGACATAATTACCATAAGTGATTCATTCAAGTATTACATTACCCAGTAAATGCATGGTCACTCAGAAATCAACAAAAAATAAAAGGGTAAAATTTTTAAAATTTACCTACCTCGTCATAAAGTTTTACTTCAAGCGTGTCTCGCAGATTTTCCATAATGCTAATTTCATTAAAACCAGTGATTAATATATTGGAGCGGTTGACAGTTATAAAATTTGTAGAACCTTTCGGACATTCTGCTGGATTATCAATATCAAGCTTTCTGCCAGTGTCCATTTTACTTTGAAAAAATTTTAAAATGTCTACCGGATTTGAAACATTCTTTGTTTTACAAAAATCAACAGTTTTCCCAACAACATCACTCACAGACAAGTCTTGATTACGCTGTGAAAATAAAAGAATAAACCAAGTGTTATTGGCAATGGCATGTTGATATATGTATATTGCACATCCAGAGTTATTAAGACATAAGCAATATAAATGCTACATTTTTGTACCTAGCCGTGGCCGGACCCTAACATCATTACATTGATCGAAAAATATTAACCTAACCAGACCCAAAACACTGCGAAACCATGGATAAAACGCTACCATGATAAAAATACAGGGGTACCAATGAAAGCATAGCAAAGAAACAAAAACAAATATGCAAATTAGCTCAATCCACTATTTGCTTATATCTCGGTAAACCACTGAGAGGATTTCACCTTGGAACGAGTAGATGTGGTTCTGGTAGCCATGACCATGCCTCCCCCCCCCTGCCCAAATATGCAAATTAGCTCAATCCATTATTATCTTCGCAACAATATGATGGTTTGCCTTCTCACTAATGTTCTGGGAACCAGAACATATTAGCTTTGGGCTCTAGTTATTTTATTATTTTTCCCACATGTTCAGTCTACATCCTATAAAATCACATAGGAGGATTTTAAACAATTATTAGTTTGACATGATGAAATTAACTATCAATTTTTGTTCATTTTAGAAGGTAATATGAAGAGATTTTTGAACACAGAATAGTTATGGCTGCTAAATGTGGGAAAACTTAACTCATCTGCATAAAAATAAAAACTGTACAGCTACTTTGCATAAAATAAACATTTACATTTTACCAAAAATGTGGGTAGGTAGGGTTACCAGAAACACAGAATTTTTTTTTTATTGGCCGCATTATATAGGGCTAAGTACATCTCTCATGGGCAACACAAGTTGGTTTGTGAACATTAGCAGTATTCCTGGGAATTATTTTGTATCGTTAACACAGCCATATAGCAGCCTGCAGCGTATTATAGTGTCTTATATATTTTAGAAATGGGAGTATCATTTTACGTACCTGAGTACTATCATCTGCTTTAGTTGTTGAATCAGTAGATTCATGTCCAATAGCATTTGTTGTTGTCAAATCAGTGGTTGTATCTTGTTGAATGGCAGTTGATGTCAAATCAATTGTTGTCTCAGGCTGAATAATATCCGAAGTTATCACATCAGTAGTTGTACCACGTTGCAAGATATTATCTGAAATTGGTGCAGGACTGTCAGTGTCCGACTCAGATGTAGAAGAAAAATGGGTACAGTATTTCAAGTGGTCTCTCAATTCAAGAGTCGGGAACTCCTCTTTACAACCATGACACATTTCCTTGAGATTTGAAGTTGGTACATCATGGATAGGCTTCGTTTTTCTGAATTGGTCGCAAATACATTTATGATTGTGAGCCCATATGTGCCTTCAACTCTTGCATAGACCAAGCACAATTTACGACAGTTAAATTTCGACAGTTTCCCAGACACTGAAGTATTTCAAAATCACCGCAAGTTTTTAGCTGCGGGAAACCAGATTCATCGGTTAACTTTTCTACTACTTGTGATTCGTTGTCATCCAAACAAAATTTCATTTTTTTCAATCCTAGTCCCGCTTTGTGCAATATCTGCCTTGTCACGGTGTTTGGAACCTTTTTCTCGGAGCGATCAGCAAGGCAGAAGCAAGCCACGGTAGTATAGTGAGGTTTCTCACTGGCATTGCCCACCGACTGCGAATGCGAACTTTTACGAGGCCGAGACCTGTGAGCACCTCGCCTGCGGTTGGAACGGAACATAGCATTTCTTTCTTCCCTTATACTGACAGCAGTACGGTTAGAAGTATATCCTCCGCTAAACCCGGAAGTGCTTGCTGTTTCTAATTCTGTACCTGAATTATCGTGATGTTGTTGACACTGTCAGGGCTCGGAGACGTGCACGCTTACCACCTAATCGTATAAGTTCACCATCTCGTAGCGTGTACAATGGCTGGCTCGATGTTCTCCTTTCTGAAGTTGTCGGCTAGACTTCCCAAAGACATCTGTGATAAGATGTCATCCACAGTTTCAGTTGAATTCCCGGGTCGAGTCAAGATGTCTGCTAAGTCCCGCGAAATAAATTGCGCATGTGCAAAAGGCGTGTTGGTTTCTGGGAAATGACATCATGAAATGGTGAATGGCCATCGCAATATAGTATATGGCCATCACAATTATTACATGGTCATCGCAATATAATAAATGAACATATTAAACATATTAAACACCTCATGTGTTTAATATGCCTCAGGGCAAGGTACAATTAATGGTGAATGGGCATCATAATATAGTGAATGGACACCATAATACGATGAATGGGCATCATAATATGGTGAATGGGCATCATAATATAATGAATGGGCATCATAATATGGTAAATGGGCATCATAATATAGTGAATGGGCATCACAATATAATGAATGGGCATCATAATATGGTGAATGGGCATCATAATATAGTGAATGGGCATCACAATATAATGAATGGGCATCATAATATGGTGAATGGGCATCATAATATAGTGAATGGGCATCATAATATGGCCAATGAACATCACGATATATAAAATAAGCATCACGATATAGTAAATGGACATCATAATATGGTAAATATACATCATAATATGGTGAATGGGCATCATAATATAGTGAATGGGCACCATAATACGATGAATGGGCATCATAATATAGTGAATGGGCATCATAATATGGCGAATGAACATCACAATATAGTAAATAAGCATCACGATATAGTAAATGGACATCATAATATGGCAAATAGACATCATAATATGGTGAATGGGCATCATAATATAGTGAATGGACATCATAATATAGTGAATGGGCATCATAATATGGTAAATAGACATCATAATATGGTAAATAAACATCATAATATGGTGAATGGGCATCATAATATAGTGAATGGGCACCATAATACGATGAATGGGCATCATAATATAGTGAATGGGAATCATAATATGGTGAATAGACATCATAATATGGTGAATGGGCATCATAATATAGTGAATGGGCACCATAATACGATGAATGGGCATCATAATATAGTGAATGGGAATCATAATATGGTAAATAGACATCATAATATGGTGAATGGGCATCATAATATAGTGAATGGGCACCATAATACGATGAATGGGCATCATAATATGGTGAATGGGCATCATAATATAGTGAATGGGCACCATAATACGATGAATGGGCATCATAATATAGTGAATGGGCATCATAATATGGTAAATGGACATCATAATATTAGTGAATGGACATCATATTATGGTAAATAGACATCATAATATGATGAATGTACATCATGTTATATTTAATGGACATCATAACATGCCAATGAGCACGATAATATAGTTTTCTTATTCCGAGGTCCAAGTGCATTAGTACTCGTACTGGTGTCAACCACTTCCCAAATAACTCGTACACAGTTGCGTTAGGGTAACCAGTTTATTCAAGAAAGCGGTGAAAACTATAACAGGATAAAGAAATCACATTTCAAATGACGTCATCGCTGACTGAACGAACGAGCGTGAACGACTTACGGAAAAATTTATGGAAATTGCGAAAAATACACTTATCAAATTACGACACTCGGAGCTAAGGTGGCCTGATCAACTCATGAGTCAATAAATTCAGAAAAATAACTTACTTCGCTGAGTCTAGTGTTCTTTTAGAAGGACTTTATGTAGCGATCTTCAGTCATACAAAACGCAGTTGGCGTACGCGCATGAGACTCTAGCCCATAATAGTTATAGCAAACTCTGACCTACGCTGAACGTAACGCCCGCGCCTAAAGAGGGCGGTATACTGTTAAAAGTGAAAGGGCGTCCAGCACACTCCCCGTCTAAAAATGAGCGATAGAGGTAATTTTTACTAAACACTAGAACACTAACACTAAACTTAATTATAATCAAAACAACTAATGTTCAGAATTGTTCTCTTTGATACTTTGGATCAAAACGAGTTCGGCAATTGGTCTCTGGTAGATTCTTCTTACGTTGTCTCTACAAACCATGATGTCAGCTCTTCTGATCTTGTTGTCATCACTGTAGTATGTCTTCACGACACGTGCAAGAGGCCAGTCGTTGCGAGAGCATTCTTTATCTCTCAACAGGACGATGTCACCTTCATTGATGTTTGCAGTAGTCTTGTTCCACTTGCGTCTTGGTTGACGGCTTTGTAGGAACTCCTTCCTCCAACGCACCCAGAACTGGTCGGCAAGATACTGTACGCGACGCCACCTTTTCCTGCTGTACATGTCTTGCTGAATGAATGTACCCGGAGGAGGGTGTACTTGTTGCGTCTTCATAGTGAGAAGCATACTGGAACTGAGTGCCAGCGGGTCATTGGCATCTGAAGATATGGTGGTTATGGGTCGAGCGTTGACTATGGTGCAAACTTCAGCCATTAGTGTGGAGAGCAAATCATGCGTGAACTGCAGTTTGCCAAGTTGGACGTACATAGAGTTAAGGACTTGTCTGACGGTACCAATCTGTCTCTCCCATATGCCCCCAAAATGTGAGATATGAGGTGGATTGAACACCCATTCACATTGGCGTTCTGTTAGAAACCTTTGCACTTGATGCTGGTCAAGTTCTTCGAGTGCTGCTTTTAGTTCGTTCTTCGCTCCTATGCAGTTGGTGCCCTGGTCACATCTCAGTTTCTGGGCCACGAATGGCTATGAAGCGACTCAGTGCGTTGATGAAGGCGGAGGTATCCATTGAGTTGATGATCTCAATGTGTATGGCTATTGTATATAGACATACAAAGATCATGGCCCATCGCTTGGCTTCTGATGAACCACCTCTCGTTCTCCTGTTCACTACACTCCAGGGACCGAAGACATCCATCCCCACATTTGTGAATGGTGGGGTGTTTTCAGCTCTGTCTGCAGGAAGGTCTGCCATCACTTGGATTAGACGTTTCGCTCTCAGCTTTCTGCAGGTTGTACATTGATATAGGATGGTTCTTACTAAGTCATGTAGGCTAAGAATCCAGAAACCTTTTGCTCTGATAGCTGCATGTGTGAGTTGACGACCTTGATGTTCAGTCTCTTGGTGAATGTGTTCAGCGATAAGTCGAGAGATGTGGCTGTTTTTTGGCAGTAGTATTGGATGGCGGCCGCAGAGATCAAGATCGGTTTGACGAAGTCTGCCTCCAACACGAATGAGTCCATCCTTGTCCAGGAATGGGTTGAGTTGATACAGTGGGCTCTCTCGTTTTATGTTATTGTTCCCATCATCAGCTGTGTCTGCAATCATCAATACCTTGAGTTCATCTGGGAACGCCTCTTCTTGTACTGTGCGGAGGATAATGATCTCTGCACATGCAGCGGTGACAATCTTCGATGGAAGTTCACTATTGTCACTCTGGTGTTTCCGTAGCTTGATTATAAGGGTCGCTACTGCTCTCTTAAGAGCAGTCCATGTTGAGAAGCGGCGGAATCTCTCAGACCCTAGACAATTAACGTTAGGCTTGTGCTGTTTGGCAGATGTGGCTAGGATGCGTGGTTGTTTTCGAACTTCTGGGTCTTCTTCTGTTATTGCATACTGGATGCTTTCCGTTGTGGGTCCAGATGTTGGGTCAGATTCCCATAGGAAGGAAGGGCCTGTAAGCCATACAGTAGACATCAGTTGTTGGGCTGAAACATATCTCGTTGCGAGATCGGCTGGATTCTGTTCGGTAGACACATGTCGCCATTGGTTTGGTGAAGATACATTATGTATCTTCTGTACTCGATTTGCTACATATACGTGGAAGCGCTTCAATCGATTGCTCAAGTAGCCAAGGACGATTGTACTGTCAGTGTGATAAACTGTGCGGTCTATAGTACTTCCAATTTCTATAGCTACCTTTTGTGCCAATTGTGTTGCTAAAACGGCTGCACAAAGTTCTAAGTGAGGAATTGACACAGCATGTGAGGGATTAACTTTAGCTTTGCCAAGCAGAAATGCTACATGAACTTTACCATCATGGTTCACTAGTCGTAAATAAGCGACAGCTGCTATGGCTGCATTGCTTGCATCGGAAAATACATGACATTCACTTTGAATTATGGAACCTAAATCAGGTGTAATGTAACAGCGTTGTAGATGTACTTTCTCTGCATATGTAAGTCTGTTACACCAGTGGGTCCAGCGAGGAAGGTATTCAGCTGGAAGCGGATCGTCCCATCCAACGCTGGCCATCTCACGTCCCTTTGGCATTTCTGACATGAGTCCCTTGAGAATGCACTTCCCTTCTATTGTAACTGGAGCTAGTATTCCTATTGGGTCATAGATGGAGTTTATGGTCGCTAATACTCCCCGCCGTGAGAATGGCTTGTCCTTCAAGTCCACTTTGAATGTGAAAGTGTCCGCTTGAAGGGACCATTGTATCCCGAGTGATTGCTGTGAGGGTAGAGTGTCTTGACTAAAATCTAGACATTGCAGGTCCTTGGCGCGTACTTCACTTGGGAGGGCGATCATTACATCCTTGTCATTGGAGACTATTTTGTGGAAATTAATGTTCTTGGTGGCTAACATGTCTCTTGTTCTTTTGATGAGGCTTATTGCTGTCGCTGCATCAGGTTGAGATGTTAAACCGTCATCTACATAGAAATCTTTGTGTATGAAGTCTTTCACGTCTTCACCATAGGTGGATTGGTTTTCTGTGGCAATCATTCTTAGGCCTAGTGTGGCTATGGCAGGGGAGGAAATGTTCCCAAAGAGGTGAACATTCATACGGTATTGTATCACAGGTCTCATGGGGTCATTGTCCCCGAACCAAAAGAAGCGAAGATAATCACGGTGTTCCTTGTTGACATGAAAGCTGTGAAACATCTGTTCCACGTCGCCCATTGTACCTACTGGCTTGCGTCAAAATCGCAGTATGACACCAAGTAGGCTATTCATCTGATCAGGTCCCTGAAGTAGTGCATCATTCAGTGAGACACCTTTAAATCTAGCACTTGAGTCGAATACTACTCGTATCTGAGATATTCTAGGGTGGTAAACACCAAAGTGTGGCAAGTACCAAGAATTGTTGTCATCCAATTCTGACTTTGGAACTGGACTACCATGTTTACGTTCGATGACTTTGCCCATGAACTGCAGGTACTGTTGCATCATTTCTGGTTTGCATTTGAGCTGGTTCTGGAGATTGCTAAAGCGATTGAGTGCCGACTGTCGGTTGTTTGGTAGTTCGCTCGGATGTTTTTTGAAAGGTAGAGGGAATTCAAGGTTTCCCTGAGGGTTTGTGTGAGCACCCTTTTGCATAATGTGAAGGAACTGTTTGTCTTCAACAGAGAGGGCAACTTTCTCGTCATCTGCTGTCTCTTCAAATACGTCTATGTTGGCATGTTTAGGGGTGACTGGGTCTCTAATATACAAGTGGTGATCACATTTGAGTGTTGTATCTGTTCTGTTTGTCATTTGTGTGTCCAGGTAGTTCACTGTTGCTGTTGTACGGTGTACTGAAGCTCTGATAGCGCCCCTTACAGTTTCCATACACAGTTCACCAGATATCGTCCACCCTAGGTCGGTGCGTTGAGCCCATGGTGAGTTGGTCGGTCCATTTCTGGTCTCTCTGACTTTCAGTGGTTCTGGACAGTTCCTGCCAATAAGGAGATGTATACCAATGTGTTCTCTCAATTCAGGAATTTTGTCGGCTATAGGTTTAAGATGATCAAATTTATTACATATTTCTGGTGAAGGTATTTCATCTTTGTCACTGGGTATGTAATCGTTCTCTAGTAGGACTGGAAGTGTGAACTTCTTCTTGCCATCGATGGATTCAATTATGATGTGGTCACCGCGTCTTCCAGTTCTGCGTTCGCCCTTGGCACTGCATGTTGACAGTTCGTACTCAAGTGTTGGACCCTGTATCTCCAATGCATTAAACAGATGGGTGTCCCCCATACATGCATTGGACTGATCATCAAGTACTGCGTACAATTCTATGAAATGTGTTGGGTTGGATTGTTTGTAGACCTTTGCTAAAACTATTTTGCCACACGAACGTCCAGCTGTGCACTTAATGAGTTTTGTGCAATTTGATGTTACTGCTTGAGCTCCGTCAGTTTTCTTTAGTTCGGTTTCTGCACCATGTTTAGTTGTGTCACCAGGCTTGTGTAGACAGGTTATGTGTTTGGTGCTCTGACAGATACCACACTTGATGCTTGAGTTGCAGTCTCTTGCGAGGTGTTTCTGTGTGCACCTAAAACACAAGCCTTTGATCTTGCATAGATCGATCCTTTCATTTATCAGTTGCTTAGCGAATGCCTTACAGTCGGATAAATCATGTCCGGTTACTTCATGGTATACGCACTGTTTAACACCTTCAGATGACTTTGTAGCGTGTACACGTGCAGTTGTTTTTGTCTGGATTGGTCTAGTCTTCTCTGGTGCGAAGTTGCTAGGTTTTGGAATGTCAGGATCGTTCTGTGATCTTGCAACATTTTTCATGTAGGAGGCGAAGAAACTGAATGGTGGGAATGTTCCATGGCTTAGTTTGTATGTTGATACTTTATCTCTCCACTTGTTGACGATGAATGACGGTAATTTCTCAATTATGGGATTCAATACATGCAGAGAATTCAGTGTGTTTAGATGTGGGAGTTCTTCCATATGAGCTTCAGTATCTACGCATAGATCTGCCAGGTCACGTAGTCTTTGAGAGTCGCCAGCTCCAAATCGTGGAAAGGAGGTTAACTTTTTTATAATAACCGCCGTGATTACTGCTGGGTTGCCGAATCTCTCTTCTAATTCCTTCCAGGCTTCTATGTAGGCAGTGCTGGCATCTCGAACATATCTTAGACGGAATCTGTCTACTAATGTTTTCGGCTCTCCCTTTGTATATCTGGCTAGGAATAACAATTTCTCTGATGTGGGTACACAAGCTGTTTGCACCATGCATTCAAATGACCGGCGCCAGGGTAAAAACATGATTGGGTCCCCTTCGTATACCTCTGGCTCCTGTACAGGTAAACGTTGACGGGCTAGAAGACGAATGTAGTGGTTAGGATCTGGTTGAGTTAGATCGTTAACCTCGGTTGACGGGTTGGTTTGACGGTCTAGGGCTGTCACTTCCATTTTAATTTGCTCAGAATGTGGCTTGATGTGAGTTAGATTGTGTGGAACACCCAAGGTGGGTTCTTGTTCTGAATAATGTGGAGCCTGTGAACCTGCATTGTGTTCAGTATGGTCACGAAAACGTTGTGCATGATCGTTTGCCGACTGTAGTGGTGAAGTGTACATTTGTCGACAGTTGTCTTCTTCTACAGCCCTTTGAAAGGCCTCAGCGGTCGCTAGTGTGATGGCTGCTTTCTTTTCGGCTTCTAAGATTTTCATGTGTGCTATGTGGTCTTTTGTTTCATCTGAGCTATCAAGTTCATACAGGGTGGTCAAACGTTTCCAGGTGTCTTGGTATTGTTGGGTAAGGTGTTCAATTTCTGCTAATGGTGTGTCTGATGATTCTGTTGACACATGCAAGTTTGTTAGAATTCGTTTCAACCTTGTCCACACTGCTGCCATGCTTTTCTCTGCATCAGTAGTAGCATTGATCATAGCCTTCATTGTCATTTTTGTTTGACGTTGAGGGCGCACTTTGTCCTGTGAATTTTCCTCATACTTTTCATCCTCAGATTTCCGTTCAATATCATGTTGTTTATCATCTGTAGGCAAGTTATCTTCCATGGACGCCATGATGAATCTCTGTTAAGCATTAACAACATTAACACTGGGACTAACCTTGCTTGAAGTAGACTAGCTGTACTCCAGTGGTCTTCATATATTCAGGCGAATTTTCACTATTCCGAGGTCCAAGTGCATTAGTACTCGTACTGGTGTCAACCACTTCCCAAATAACTCGTACACAGTTGCGTTAGGGTAACCAGTTTATTCAAGAAAGCGGTGAAAACTATAACAGGTTAAAGAAATCACATTTCAAATGACGTCATCGCTGACTGAACGAACGAGCGTGAACGACTTACGGAAAAATTTATGGAAATTGCGAAAAATACACTTATCAAATTACGACACTCGGAGCTAAGGTGGCCTGATCAACTCATGAGTCAATAAATTCAGAAAAATAACTTACTTCGCTGAGTCTAGTGTTCTTTTAGAAGGACTTTATGTAGCGATCTTCAGTCATACAAAACGCAGTTGGCGTACGCGCATGAGACTCTAGCCCATAATAGTTATAGCAAACTCTGACCTACGCTGAACGTAACGCCCGCGCCTAAAGAGGGCGGTATACTGTTAAAAGTGAAAGGGCGTCCAGCACATTTCTACTTAAGACAGTCATGGCTTTCCATAATTGATTATTAGCAATAAAATGTGACACTACAAATCCCCCATTCATAAGACTTTAGAGCAATTTTGTGCGAGATCATTGTACGACAATGAAAAGCAGAACCAGTTTGGTAGCCGAACATTTGCGCATGTGCAAACTTGTAAACAAATACCTGACAGATCACGTTGTCGGGCAATTCCCTTTTATTCATTGACGCTGCAGGTCGGCATTCCTTCAACGCCGATCTGACGCATATCGCGCAAGGCGTGCCGGGAGTTTGTTCGAAAGTTTGAACGTTTCGAAGTCAATCGTCGATTGGCACGTATTTTGCGGATATATTAATTTCGTTTCAGGGGTCTATTTACTGAAATAATGATAAATGAAACTTAGAAATATTGTAAGGACAAACTGGGCCCAAATTGCGCAAATTTGCAATGAGTTCACGGATGCTAGTGTCTGGTTTGGAAGGAGTTCAAACGTGTGATTTTATCACGTTCAAGGACGTTCTATTTTCGAACAAGTTGAAACAGGAAATTACGCAAGTACCTTCGAACTTCAAACAAACATTTTATTATCGTTATCATTTCTTAATTTCTGTTATTTCCACGATTTAATTAGTTATGACATTAATATTTCACCCACTAAACAATATTTCACTAAAATACGTGATTACAAAGCAACTTAAATTGGAAAAAAATTATCAAGTTCCGTGTATAAACACTAGTGTAAAGAGGCGGCAGAGCGCTATTTTAGCCAAAATCGGCTAGTAAGGCGTCATATGACACAGGTTTGTGCTGGGACAGCGCTTCCGGTGACAACACAACGCCCTTTAAATTATTGTATTTGTATAAGTATTTGTAACGCCGAACGTTTTACAGGTGGTTGCAGCAAACTAATGGAAAATCACTCGGAGTTGGGTATTTATATTTAATTTCTTGAGTCGTACTTTATTAATAATCATTATTAACTTGCAGCAAGCGCATTTGTTAGCCCACAACTGCTGCGCAACATTTTGCTGCGCATTCCCCTGAAAGTTGCACAGGAAGATCCATGGCGGTGTTGAGTGGGCAGTCAAGCGACCCACATTCCCTCAATGCCGAACAACTGTGAGCGACCAAATATAATAAGCCCACTAACAACGCCATGGATCCCTGGTTAGGTCAATAGTAGTGTCACGCTACACGAAGTACAAGCTAAGATTTTAAGCTGATTTAGGCTTATCTAGCATGTTTGTATTTTGGCTAGACCAAGGTAGGGCTAAGGGGCGCCATCAGTCGGTGACTTTTGTTGAGGTAGAAGTCTACTCATAAATTAAAAAACCCAGAATTTATTCATTTTGCAATAAATTGTACTCCAAGGCAATATAAAGACATTTACCTAAAAAAAGTTGGCGGTCACCAGCCCTTTTTTCGAGAACTTGATGGTTGTATTTTAGTGGAAAGTTGCCATTTTGGCACTATGCTTTCACCATAGGTTCCTATGGCAGAGATATTACTGTAAAATGACTAATTTTCACTGGGTTTAAATTTCACTGATTTACCATTTCAGGCATATTTAGTGGGTTTTAAATTCACGATTTCGTCATTTAGATAATGTGTTCTATGCTAAATTTTACATATTCACTGGGTTTTAATTTAGCGCATTTTCCAGTCAGCGAAATAACTCAGTGAATAATTACCCCCTTTACAGCATGCAATATATCAAAATCTAGCCTGGTACCATATCATATATTGTTAATGATGGAATTCTTTTTGTTGTTCTGAATTATTTAAAAAATCTGAGTTTTAAAAAGTGTCAAAAAATGCATTTTTCTTTATCATTGTGTTCTATGGAATTGTTCTAAAAATAGCAGAAATATTTGAACACGTTTCTCAAAAAGCATAACTGTAACACACAAAATAATGCTATTTCATTGTACCATAAGACATTAGCTTCATGATTGTACATAATAAACATTGTCATGCGATTTATGACCAATTTTGTCCAAAATTATGTTCGTTCTAATTTTGAAGCGACATTCAAAGGATTTTGTGAGGCTGATATTCGCGTTGTGTACTTGGAACGAAATGAAAAGCATTTATGAAGCCATTGACGGATTTCATTCACATTTACATGAAGACAATACATAATGTCTTACAGATGCGTGTCAATTTACTTTATGATCGGAGCAAACATTTCTGATACCTAAATGCCTAAATGTGTCCGCAGCAGTTTCTCGGAGATGACTGGGCAGATTTGGATCAAAGTTGGTATGATGATCATACATATTGGGTTGTAGGGGCACGTCATTTTTTTTTTCGTGATTCAAACAAATAGGGCTGACTGGCGGCCATTTTTTTTTCATGGTACCCATGCTGCTTTCTCTTAAATGCAATGAACGTTTCTCTTTAAATTTTGTACAAAGACAGTATACCAAGGGATACATGCACACCAACATTATTTTTGTGGTTCGATTCAATATGGCTGGCCAATGCCCAGTTTTCATGTAAGTGCTAAATCGTAATTTTGACATGTCCGGAGCTGTTTCTCAGAGATGACTAGGCCGATTTGGATCAAAGTTAGTATGGTGATCATACATATTAGGTTATAGGAGCATGTCATATTTTTTTCGTGATTGGAACAAATATGGCTGATTGGTGGCCATTTTGTTTTTCATTGTACCCATGCTACTTTCTCTTGAATGCAATGAACGTTTCTGTTTAAATTTTGTCCAAAGATAGTATACCAATAGATACATCAACATGAACATTATTTTTGTAATTTGATATGACTGCCCAATGTCCAATTCTCGTGTAAAAGCACTAAATCATATTTTTTTACAAATCCATCTCCAATTAATGGTTTCAATCTAATCTCAATGACTTCATCAGCATCAAATTGATATGTCAGATCACAAAATTTTCGACGGAGATTGCGTCATTAACAATGACTTGTTATTATTATTAGTCCCCAAAACAGGAACTTATAATTTGGTCTCTGTGCGTCCGTCTGTGTGTCCGTCCGTCCGGAGTCATATTTCAGAATCCTTTGGACCGTTTCTGTTCATTCTTTGCATGTGCCTAGTACTTTATGTGGGACATATGCACTTGCAGTGGTTTAGCGACTCGATTCAAAATGGCCGACTGGCAGCCATTGTTTTTTGAAAATGTATTTTGGACATTCTTTGTCAGTTTTCATTCAAACTTGGTACATAGATTATACATGTTAGGATACATGTCCATGACAATTTCTTTTGCAATTGGATCAAAGATGGCCGACTGGCAGGCATCTTGTTTTTTAGCTCTGCTGTCGACTTTGTCGAGCGGAGCTTATCATATGAGTGATTGTCCGTAGGTGTCCGTCGTTCGTGTCAATGTTTTACATTTTCGACTTCTTCTTGAAAACTAGAGGCCTGAATGCTTTGATACTTGGTGTATATGTACCTTGGGTAGACCTCTCTCAGATTTGTTCATTTCATGATCATATCTTCAATTCTCTAATTTTGGTGAATATTTTTGTCATTTTTGGTAAAAAGTGATATTTTCAACTTCTTGTTAGAAACCACAAGGCCAATTGCATTGATATTACATATATAGGTACTACATGTGGACCTCTCTCAGATTAGTTCACTTTGTAATGATATCTTTAATTCTCTAATTTTGGTGAATATTTTTGTCATTTTTGGTAAAAAGTGATATTTTCTTCTTGTTAAAAACCACAATCATTTATGGTCAAAAATGATATTTTTGAATTCTTGTTGAAAACAGCAAGTCCCATTGCATTGATACTATGCATATTGTTCATTTTCTAATGATATCTTCTGTTCTTTAATTGAAATGTGCATTGCTAACAGCGGAGCTATTTCAGCCGAGAGGCTGCTTGTTTTTAAATGTGTCTTGGTACATATTTTATATATGTTAGGATACATGTCCATGACAATTTATTTCAAAATCAGATCAAGGATGGCCGATTGACAGCCATTTGACTTTTTAGCCTTACTACTATATTTCCAAGATTTATGTATTTTTCATTTGTGTTTGGCACATACATCATACATGTCACTTTGTTTCATAATCAGATCAAAGATGGCCGAATAACGGCTGTTTTTATTTTTGGCTATATTACTATATCTCTGTCACCCATGTATCATTTTCATTGATATTTAGCATGTCATAAATGGATACATATACATGTCAATTCAATTTGAAATTTGATCAAATATGACCGACTGGCGGCCATCTTGTGTCTTTAAAATGTGATAACTTGGACATGCTTTCACTTGTGATCTATGTTTTTTTTGCTATGTCTTAACGGATGGGTCGTCATGCAACACGTGTTCGAATTTGATGTAAATAAACAATCTGTTGTATACACCACTTTGGACTCAAGTTTCAAGGACACGCTCACGACAACCCCCTCCACTTTAATATGACGAGCACAAAGAGAACTTTCGAACAGGGACTGTGTCATTTTCAATGACTTGTTATTATTGTTATTATTATTATTACTATTATTATTATTTTTCAGATGATGGAATTTGTAAGTGCTGGTCAACTTAATAGTTTCTTGTGCTTGACAGTCTTCACTATATTGCTGCTGTTCCTATGTTATTTTTTTTGTCATGGCAACAGCCTGACACATACTCTCCCAACACCTTCTCTATGGATACTTGCTAAATACATGCGAAAACATGGTATGCATTTTCACAAAATATGCCATGAGCTAGCAGCCGAGTACGGTCCGGTAATGTGTGTACATGTGCTGGGGATAAGTGCGGTGGTTGTTAGTGGTTACGACGCCGTTAAAGAAGCGTTGGTCAACAAAGGAGAGTTCACATCAGATCGACCTCCTGTCAGCGGCGATGGAGGGGAAGGTAAGAAAGCATCGACAATATAGCTCAAAATAATATTATTTATAGAGTTTTCATTTAAATAACCTAATAATAAACCAGTTGACAATCAACCCGACAATTAGCAGTAGCTGTCTGGTTATCTGGGGTACAAAAGTCTAGAATTTATCACTTTCACAATGATTCTTTAATGGTTTTATTGAAATAAAAATAAATTTTAAAAAGTAGCACTGCCTGTAAAATGGTCCGTTTAAAAAAATAGAAAAATGAATAAACGAAAGAAGCACTCACTTGGCGTTTTAAATGGTCCGTTTAAAAAATTAGGAAAATGAATAAACGAAAGAAGCACTCACTTGGCGTTTTAAATGGTCCGTTTAAAAAATTAGGAAAATGAATAAACGAAAGAAGCGCTCACTTGGCCGTTTCCATGTGGGCACTACAGCGAACTGTGACGTCATTCCTGAACCATGCTATGTTTGCGTTTCGGCTTTTCTGAAGCACCGTTAAAACTTAAGGAGTTCCTATTATCTGCCATGATTCTATGTACGTGACTTTACAATATTTTCAACACCGGAAATGATTAATGTTGTATTTGATGTATTGTATTGTATAAAACAATGCTGCTTGAATGTTATCTTGCGTGTTCGACAACTATTTTATCACAAGTACTAGTACTCTCAATAAAGATTGTGACTGAAAGTTCTTTTTGTGGTAATTTGTCACCTCTGTGTTTTCTATTTATTAAGCAACATCTTGATATACAACAAATAAACAAGTGAAAATAAGGAAAATACTGGTTACAAAATTATAAGAGAAACGAGAAAGCGTTGTCGTAGTTTCCACTTTCCTCAGAATACACTTTTTTAATTAACTACACAGCACACGATGGTATCACCTTTCGTCCGAGTTTGCTGTGAACCAAGTTCGTTTGGTATAGGCTCTCTAAGTGGGTTTCTTCTTTTGTCATGGAGTCTGACCAACACAGATCTCAGTTCAGCTTGATATGTACAAACGACTTCAAAATTATCGTGATTATTTATACATCCAAGTCAAATGACATAACATGACATAACACCTGTTGACGATTGGTACATGCAGATAGTTATAGTGATTAGAAGCTTGTCTGGCACCCTGTCAATGTTTCAATTTTATTTTCAATAGTATTTTATTTTGCTTGTAGTTCTGAATATATATTATAACAATGTATATGGTATATCTCTACTTGCTATTCGTAAAAATAATAATACCATAATTGTTTTTGTTTTGTGCACAGCAACACAAATTACTATACCGGTAGTACATGTGTCAAACCAGATTTTAGCACACCATAGATATGAATTGATTCATGTCACACATTGTCATGTACATGACAATTAGTTATTTCTCTAGGGGTCCATTCTTAGGTCGGCCGAATTGCATGGATGTATTTATAAGTAAACAAGAAATAATAATTATAAGGCAATGCAATTGAGTAACTGTAGATGTTCACTACTTCACATAATTATTGTTTGAAAATGACCCAAAGAAGAATAATGAATAAATGATTGTTACATACTGTCCAATTTATATTATCTAATAAAATACTGCACTCCAGTACAGTTGGCAATTCTATACGAACACCATTCTCTGCCTTTCAGACTACCCACTTCAACACTGGTATCTGATTCATCACCAGAACCGTGACTTACATTATCTGTTTAAACAATTCTCTGCGATTGCCTGCACAGTATGTTGGCTCAAACCGGCATGGTTTTATACCAGTTAATACCATACATGTCAAATTCAGTTTTATTTTCATTTTCATATTTGCTAACACTGGATTTTCCCATTGAAACAAGCGCTTTGTGGAAAGCAGATACTCTCCCGGGATACTGTCAGTGTATACGTGTGATAAGGCACTTGTTCAGAAATGACGTCACAGTTTAGCTCTCTACGACCAGTTCACTATTGAGAACAGTGGTTTGCCACCAACTTAATAACCCATTTTCAAACCCATGTTATAAAGCAGTAAAAAATACATATGTCCTATTTTTTGAATTATATTTTATTCAGAGGCATCAGAGAGCATAAACATAACACATAATCCTCGAGTTTGTCCCCCTGAGTATTGTTTGTTGATTTATTTATTAATTAATTAATTAACTTGTTTGCTGTTTGTTTGTTAGTTAGTTGCTTATTATAGTGATTATACATGACATTTTTCAATCTCTTTAAACAGGTTATATTTTCGCTAAATATGGAGAAATGTGGCGACGGCGGAGGAGATTTGCTCTCACTGCTCTGCGACATTTTGGGGTCGGTAGAAGAGTCATTGAGACCCGCATCAATGAAGAGGCATATCACTTGATAACGGTGATCAGAGAGTATGACAATGACAAACCATTGGATTTGCGTCCATTTGTTAACAATGCAGTGTCAAACGTCATATGTTCACTTTGCTTCGGACAGCGTTTTGAGTACGATGATCCAAAATTCCATAAACTTCTTGACTGCATCAATAATTTATTCAGTGCAGGAATTTCCTCTTGGGTACGATTGAAATTTCCTTTTCTCCGTAAGGTGCCTTTCCTCTTCACTGGATTGAAGGAAGACGAGAAGAAACTCAATAAATTTATGAGCGAAATTCGCTTAGAACACGCATCAACGCTTGATCCTAATGACCCCAGAGATATAATTGACACACTCTTAATAAAAGAAAGGAGCGCAGAACAGATTGATGGGAAAGATGTCTTTTCTTCTGTGTTTTCTAAACGTGGTATTATTGAGTTATTCAACGCTGGTACGGACACCACAACAAACACAATAATGTGGATTATATTAAATTTGGTGAAATTTCCTGACCTTCAATTAAAGGTATGTATAACTATGCTGGTGAATAATGACCTTATAAAATTAATGTTGATATGATATTATGGCTTATTGATGTGATAATAATACGTATGTGATCAGCTAATTTCGAATGAACATCTGATACCGGTAGTATTACAGAATCAGTCAGCACCGATTAGAAAAGTGACATCGACTGTTATCGCAAGAAAAATCTATCTGCAAAATAACAAGAGAGCTGAAACGATTACTATGTTTTTGTATCCACTGAAAATTGTTAGAGTTTTAGTGTTTATAGAGTTCCACAACTCAAGTATTCTTATCGAATACATAATTTTACCTACAGTATACAATATACATACTATATCGAAGGCACATTAAGCAAATCTTGTGAAACAAACAAAATCCGAAATTTTCGAGAGACAGATCAAGCATGTGAAGTGGTTATACTAAGTCATTTACGCTAATTGGTAATCGTGCATTGAGCATACAATGTACATGCATTACATCACGGTTACTAAAAATAGTAACCGTGATTACATCTATAAATATTACGTCATTTTCAACATTGCTTAATCTGATATGATCAATTGTAGCACGTGATTTCTTTTAAACACTATAATTCGTTTTTCAGATACAACAAGAGATTGACCAGCACATTGGTCAAGGAAGGACGCCGTTAATGGCCGACAAACCTAATCTTGCTTTCACAAATGCATTCATCGCAGAGACACAGCGTGTTTTCCCCGTCGCCCCTCTAGCTGTACCGCACCAAATCTCTGATGATGTTCGACTGCAAGGGTATATTATACCCAAAGGGACAATGATGCTTGCAAATCTCTGGTCTGCACAAAATGACACAAAATACTGGAAAGATCCCGAACAATTTGACCCATCAAGGTTCTTAAATCCTGAAAAAATGTTTGAGAGAGGGGACAGCTGGATGCCATTTTCTTTAGGTGAGTATGCCAAATAAATATGAAAATAATATATTCATTCATTCATTATCTTTGACTTTTTAGTCTCTGTTCGGAAGAAGTCTGAAAACGGGGTCTATTAATTTCCGTTCCGTTCATCCGTGTTTCTGTTTGGAGCCATTTCTCGGACACCCTTTGACTGGTCTCGTTTAAACTTAGTATACAGACAATGTATGATGATCTACATATGCACACCGATTTTCGTTATGATTTGATTAAATATTTTGTCCCTCAAATTTGATCATGCATATTTGGTTATAGTTGCATGTCACTTTTTTTTCAAGATTCGGTCCAAGATGGTCGTCTGGCGGCCATTTTTTTTCTTCCGTTTTCGTGCTGATTCCTCCATAAGATATGGTCTGATTCAGTTCAAAGTTTGTACTTAAGTACTATACTTCAAGATAACACAACATCATGTTTTGTTTGAGATTTGATCAAATTTTTCGAAATGGCGGCCATTTTGTTTAATATCTTAAAATCAGTCTGTAACTTGTCCGGAACTGTTTCTCGGAGCGGAACAGGGTGATTTCAATCAAACTTTGTATGGTGATCATGTATATACATGTGCACGTCATATTTATTTCAAAATTTGGACCAAAATGGCCAACAGGCGGCCATTTTTTTCTTTTCTTTTTTGTGCCGTTCTTCTGAAAGATATGGCCTGATTCACTTGAAAGTCTGTACATAGGTAGTATACTGCAATGTAACACAACAACATGTTTTGTTTTTCTCTTGATCAAATTTGTCGAAATATCATTCTGTAACATGTCCGGAACTGTTTCTTGGAGCTGAACAGGGCGATATGGCCTGATTCAGTTCAAAGTTTAATAGGGCGTTTTCAATCAAACTTTGTATGATGACCTTGCATATTAGGTTATGTTGCAAGCCATATTTCTGTGATAGGTATTTTTGATGGTTAAAAACCTTTCACTTAGGTAACCGGGATTCGGTCGTTTCCACGCTAGGCTAACAAAAGACACACACAAGCTTCGTTCATGTTCCCAAAACGATTCTCTGCCAAGTCCCTGGTTTTCACCCGAGACAGCATTAAATCCATCTTTATTTCTTGTCACCCCTTAACCAATTACAATCAGTATAAGAGATTCCAAGGCCTTGCCTTCCAACAAACAACCAATCACATGAAAGTTTTACACATCATAATCAATTAATTACTCGTCAAGCTGTCTAGAGAAAACATTTCTATACATTGTCAACGCTAACTAATATTGATGGGGTAATAATCTCGCACTAACATTCCACAAAGATACTACCTTAGTTAAAATCGCAAACAACATTGGTTTAGAATTACAGCTACTGTCTTGTATCTTAAAAAACTGCAGAGTCATAAGATGTTTTTGGTTGATTTCGACCAGCTCGCCATCTGGTCTTGTCATTAACATTTATCAGTATATGTCATGGCAACCACTGTCAAACTGACTGAAATATAAATCATGATATTTCTGTTGGAGATACTTGAACCTGATTGGCTGCGTTTTTCTTTCATGCTATTCTTAAAAGATATAGTCCAATTCAGTTCAAAGTTTCCAGGTAGGTACTATACTGACAGTAACACAATCTATAATCTGTGTTAGTGTTAAAAAACATTGATCTTTCATTTGTACATGTCACTTGTACTGAACATTTACATCGACTATAGCTAATATTTAGCGGAGACTATGCATTATCAATGCTTGTTTTTATATTTTCATCTCTCAAGTATTAATACTATAATATTTTAATTTCATTATGATCCAACAGGCAAAAGAATATGTCTTGGTGAGCAGTTAGCAAAGGTGGAACTCTTTCTTTTGGTAACCAATTTACTGCAACGTTTTACTTTTTCTCACCCACGTGATCAACCTGAACCAGATGTTCGAATGCAAGGTGTTATGGGTATGACATGGAGTACAGTTCCCTTCAAAGTCAAGATTTCCTCACGATCATAATATGAAAGAATGTATGATTATGTGAACAAAGTTTGAAATGGGGATCTATGATTCTGTTGCTGTCCATTCGTCTTGCCTTTGTCACATTTCAAAAACCTCTGGACCGAATCCGGAAATCCCAATATTGGACATATGCACATGCAGTAGTTTATTGATTCGATTTATCAGTTTTTGTTCAAATTTGGTACATATATTATACATATCCAGGACGATTCGTTTCACGATCGGTTCAAAGATGGTTGACAGGTAGCTATCTTGTTTTTTGGAAAGTGTATAGTTACCTGGACATGATTTGTCATTTTAATGTATTTGGTATTTGCCTTATGCATGTTATTATTGTTGTATCTTTGACTTTGCTATGGTTTCTTGTACTTTTATTCATTGACTTAGGGTTAAATAATCACATGTGACATGATCATGACCTTATTAGCTAATCACATTATGCCATGTATGTTGTCATGAGCTGATCACGTGTTACGCGATAAAAAGTGGAACTTCACCGCTAACCTACAACCTGGTAACTGTGTGTCTCCCTCTTTACTCTGATACGTGAATTTTCACGTAATTAAGTTTACATTGTAGCAACGAGCTACAAAAATTATAATTGTTCATAAGAATTTATTTTACAATAAAAATTGCAGACTGAGGGCCATCTAGCTTTTTGGCCATATTACTGTATCTCCAAAACTTATAGACCATATTTTCATTCATATTTGGCACATACATACATGTTGGAATACATGTATATGTCAGTTTGTTTCATAGTAAGAACAGTTTTCATTCAAATTTAGGACATGCATTTTACCTGGTGATATACATTATGTGATTTGATTAACGATGACCGTCTGGTTTGTATACATGTGCATAATCATTTCATGCTCATCAAATTGTACAGTCCTGCCAAGAAAATATTGTTAGAAAGAGTGTCACTTGGTCAACACCAGGACAAATAGCTGAGACACGCTCGATACTGAGACATAGACTTTACTTGAGTTTGAGTTTGTAAATATGAGTTTGTAATTGCAAATTTACAGGTCTGATTTATGTTGATACTAGATTAAATCTATTATTCACTCTCAATTACTGACCATACACTACAAATTCACTCAGAAACACTGATCACATAACCAGTGTTTTTCATATCCAATTTAATTGCATTGTATATTGCATGTAGCAATACATGTCCATAACAATTCAATGTGTGATCAGACAAAAATGGCAGTCTTGCAGCTATCTTGCTTCTTGGCAATTACCTAACATTTATCTTGATTACAACAAGGACTGTGTCATTAACATTAATAATGATTTAATAATAATAATTTAAAGAATTTGGCAAAATGTTTGAATCCTCAAATTTTAGAACAGTATGAATTATTTTGCTGATATTTGATGATTGTGTAGCCAATCATGTACTGTTTAAGTCTCTTCCCAAAATATGCAAGGTCATTCACTGATGTTGTGATTTTAACGTTTTGTCTAATTAATTTTAAGTGAAATTAAAGCTGTTCACAGGATTCAATTCACTACGTTCAATTACCCACCATAGACTCCGGTCAGTCAAAATGACTATTTTGAACTGTAAGCATTAATCAGCGATTCTGCTGGTGATGGAGAGATAGAATCTAGGTCAGGGGAAGCCCCATGACCCCCAAGATTCTCTTTCCTTTACGTCACGAACCACGTGACCGAGGCCATATGGCATCGCCATAGATGGCTGTACATTCACTATTTCTTTTTCTCCACATCTACGGGGATGAAGTTTTAGCGTCTCTGCTGGATCGCCTGCCTTTTTTCCTGTCCGGGTTTCAGCTTGGGTTGTTGCCGCTGCACGGCATTCGACATTGTAGCTGGGAGGATAAGTTTTCCTTGTCATTTTACCGTCGTGTCGTTTTTTCCCCTTTGTGTGTAGTATTTTTCACAACAAAGAAATTAAAACCCGGCGCCACTACGTAACCACTTGTTGGTTTCGCAGCGGCAACTTTTACAACTGTATTTCGTTTTCCCTCATGCATGTCGTCTTTTATTTGCAATGTATTTAGCAATGTATGGATGTAATGACAGCATCACGGCTCACTGCCATTTTCCTTTTTGGTTGACTGTGCAGTATTTATATTCAGAATTTACCAGCATAGGACCCGCGTCCGAGATACTTTGTCGTAGCTGCGTGCGGGGTTCGGGAGGCCCGATGGTGGAGGTACCGATAATTTTCTGGGTCTCCCCCGCTGATTGGAGGGCATCCTTACAGTTTGTTTTTTCAGACGGTGGTTTACCGGCTGCAGCGAGGCTGTGCCCCTGGAGACTTTCCTCCTATCGGACCTGTTGCAGGTTCCTTTGTGGACCCTTCCTTGCACGGCACCGGGTTTGCCTCAGAGTTGAGGGCTTTGGTCGAGGGACTGTTGGGGCAATTGCATCCCTGGTAGGCCGGGTAGATCAGACGCAGACGAAGTGAGCTGTTTCCACTGCGGCCCCTTGGTGGGCAAGCAGGAAGAAACACGAAAGCATGTTTGCATTCAAACACGTCCCCCGTTCCCAGTCGCAGCTCTCCCACTATTTTTGGGTGAGGCCGAGGCTAATTGCACCAGGCCTCCTCTGGAGCCTCGGGCACTGAATGCCAATGTGGTGCTGGCAGCCAAGCTTCCGATCTCAGGGCAGGGCTTTAAGGGCAGGGCACACGTTGACCGCCCCTACTTTCAGCCAGCTAGGGTTCGTCATGCGGTAACGGTACAACGGTAATGAATTTATCCTTGTGTCCGGCACATCTACGTGCAACACCCCCTAGTGTCACCTGGCTCTCTTTGCCGGGCCACTACTGTGCTACGAGACGCGGCCTTAGACGCACGTGTTCTTGCTGACAAGCTGAGTTGAGGGGGTACGTCCCTACCTTAGCGACGCAGACTGGACATCTTCCACCCTCTTTGTTCAAGGACTGGTGGGTACAGTCTCGGAGCTTCAGAGTGCAATGAACCTGAGGGTTCAGATCGAATCCGCTAGCCAGTTGGCCCTGCCAAGGGCAAGCAGAGAGCACCCAAAGCACAGATAACACAACGCCTTAGAGGCGTCGTCCGCTAGCCAGAGTCAGCCAGGAGACAAGCACTCATACCCTTCCATGGGAGGGAAGAGTAGTGGCGCGCCCCTAGGGAGGAAAGAGTCAGGTGGTGGCTCCTCACCCTCCCTGGGCGGACGTCTACGCCAGCAGCGGGGGTGCGTGTTAGCCGCTCACCTCCGCAACCAGGGGTACAGGCATGTGTTCGGCGAGTGGCCAGGTCACAACCTAGTGACTACTTCAGGCCTTGGGGAACTCACCTCACGGGAGAAGAGAGCACCTCCGCTTGCAACTGCCGAACCCATGGCCACATATTCCTGTTGTACACAGATTGTGCCGGTGTAGTCCGGTTTAGAGACAGCGGGTGACCGCTCCCTGGAGTTTTCCAGGTGGTGACATCCTGTTACGGAATACCGCTGAAATCTCCATTTCCCCTGTCAGTGTCCCCCTGTTGGGCACTGCCAGGGGACTCCCACAAGGCGGAAGCAATCAGACAGGAAGTAGCAGTTTGCTGAGAAAAGGCGCCATACACAGGGTACATCAGCCGGAACTAAGTCCAGGCTTCTACCCAAATGTGTTTGTAGTACCAAATCTACAAGTGGCGGGCGTCCAGTTCTGGACCTAGGCAGACTGAATCAGTACGTGCTCCTCGATTGGTTCTACATGGAGACACCATTCAGGGTTCTTCTCTCTATCCACCGTTTCGACTGGCTAGTCCCCACTAGACTTAAGAGGGGCCTACCTGCACATACCGATGCACCCAGCGAGTTGTCATCTCCTTTGAATCGCCCAGCTGGGCCAAGTATTCGAATTTTCGGTGTCCCCCCATTCGGGTTAGGCACAGCGCCCTACGTGTTCACCAGAGTGATGAAACAGGTAGTGCTGCTGCTTCACCAGATGTCGGTACACCTCAATCCGTACCCAGACTACTGGTTACCAACAACCCGGGCAAGGGGTTAATAGCCAAACGCGTCAGGCTAACACAGGATTTACATCACCAGTTGGGCTCGTTAGTAAATCGACAAGTCCCACCTCGACCCAACACGCAGTTGGTGTCCCTGGGCATGGAGTTTTGACACATAGGTAAACTTGGCTTAGCTATTTCAAGCGTGTTGCTTAGCGCTAAGCAGCCTAGCCGAATGCCTAGTCAGCGTTCCCTCAGTGTCCCTCTGAGAACTAATGCGGATCATCGGAATGATGACCTCGGTTCGAAGGGATGTTCCCCAGGCTGCACTACGCAGCCACCCAGTATAAGGCTTGTTATAACGTTGAGCTCTCCTATGGGAACTAGATAGGCGAGTTTTGATTTCGGACCAAGTGAAGGAAGCCCTGCCCTCGGGCAGGGGGGTCCCCTTGGACCCGTTCGCTGCAGGTATGACTCTGGTAACAGATGCCTCCCCCAAGGTTGGGGAGTGCATCTATTGGACGAACAAGCCCAAGGATATGGCTCATGCATTAGTTTCGAGACTACCATATCAACCGGCTCGAACTGAGAGCAGTGTACTTAGCACTACCATGCTTTCTACTCATAGTTCGAGACCACAGAGTCCTGCTCTGCAAGGCAACGCAGCGGTGGTCTCCTTCAAGAAGGAGGGAGGGACGCATACCCCATCGTTGTCAGTCCTAGCGGAGCAAATCCTCCTTTGGTGCCTGGAATACAATGTGGAGCTAACCGCACACCACCTTCCAGGGGTGAGGAACACTGAGTGGCTGATACCCCAGTGGGTAGCCTCCAGACTGTTTGGCTGTGGACAGTCCAAGGTTAGACCGGTTTGCTGCACCCGGAACACCAAGTTCCCGACGTATGTAACACTCCTGCTGACTCCAGGAGCCTGGGCCAGGGTCGCTTTGCTACCCCGCGGCCCAACTTAGTTGTGTACACCTTTCCTCCCTTTCTGCTAGTTCAGCGGGCACCAGAGAAAACTTCGGCAGGTGCACACCTGCATATTATCATTGGTCGCACCCAATTGGCCAAGCAAGGCCTAGTTTCCACTTCTGTCGGAGAGGATAGTCGAAACACCAGCAGTGCTTCCAGACTTACCAGACCTGCCATCCCAACCAGACGGCACACTACCAATGAGCCCAGCAGGTATCATTTACACGCATAGAGGCTCTCAGTAGACCCGCACGCACAAAAGCCTTATCTGAGCGGGCTGCCAACGTCCTGGCCAGGGCGAACAGGGATCCCACCAACGTGGCCTACATTTCTAGGTTGTGAGCATACACTGGTTGGTGTAGCGGAAGGGAGATTGAACCATATCATCCCTCTATTGGCCAGGTAGCATCTGTGGGTTTGTCCTACGCAGCGACCGTTGGCTACAGGTCAGTCTTGTCCCCCACCATTCAAACATACAGGAACAAGACTAGCCGATTGTCCTATTATTAGAAGACTATTTACTGCTTTCCAGACGCTGAGACCCCATACAAGGGAACCGCCCAACTGGGCCTTGTCGGCTGTGTTGTTTGCTCTAAGCAGACTGCCCTTTGAGCCTCTCCGATCAGCACCACTAAATTTTTTGACGTCTTCCTACTGGCCCTCGCCTCAGGTAGGTCGGCCATAACTGGGGGCATTGTCCTTCTCGGATGTACCGCCGTTATGGACAATCAAGTTGTGCAAAAGACACGAATCGGGTTTCTCGCCTAGAACCAAATCCCAGGACATGATCCTCACCCGATCGTCATCCTCCGGATGTCAAATGTTGGCTTCCTCGACACAGAGCTTGCAGAGACACCGAGTACATGAGGTATGTGTGATTGCTAACTCGCTAGTGCTAGTGTCAGGCGCCCCCCTCGAGCACACATGGAGGGCAGGCTTCTGGAGAATGCAGAACGTCTTTATCAGCTACCACCTAAGAGACACCGAATCCATTGAAAAGGGTCTCTCTAGGTTGGGTCCCGTCGTAGCGGGTCAGTCTTGGTTTGCTGACCCAGCCCGAACAACCGCAAGGGTCCTGCGCATAGGCAATAAGTCAGTCTCGGCATTTTATGCGGACAGATTTCTCTACCGTCAGCACTCCCCTGGAAGCTCCCAGGTCTCGCTTTGCAGCCTATGCCCTCATGCAGAACTGTTGCAGTCTTTACTTCGAAAGCTTACTACCCCCCAGATTTGGGTTGGGGTCTAGCTTTCTCGGGCACACCAAACCCTGTCACCGTAGCAGCATTTTGGCTTCTTGCTCCGGGGACAGCACAGGCAAGGTAAGACACCACCCTTTTTTGGTCTTAACTAGGGTGTTGAGTGATTATTTGTAGAGTGTTTCATCCCGGACTGGGAAAAGACCTTTCATCACTTTTCTGTTTGCTCGGAAAACCAGCCACATATCGGCGTCTGACTCTGCCTATAGTTCAAAATCGTCATTTTGACTGACCTGAGTCTATGGTGGGCAATTGAATGTAGTGAATTTAGGCGAGGGTTCTCCGAACCCGCCTATTCACATAGTTCATACCCACCATAGACTCTAGGTCCCCACTCTTTCCGTAGCGTTGGTCTAAGTCCTTGATGCGGAGAGAAAGGAACCATCTACAGCCATCTATGGCACTGCCATATGACCTCGGTCATGTGGTTTGTGACGTAAAGGGAAAGAGAATCTTGGGGTCCTCTGAATCTTCCTCTGACCTAGATTCTATCTCTCTGTCACCGGCAGAATCACTGATTAATGCCTACAGTTCAAAATAGTCATTTTGACTGACCAGAGTCTATGGTGGGTATGAACTATGTGAATAGGCGGGTTCGGAGAACCCTCGCCTAATTTTATGATATTCACATATACATTCAGTGTACATTCAGACCATGTCTATGGGTTAAACATACCTAACAATATAAACTGGCTCAAAAGCTTTTATAAAATAAGTGAACAAAATGAAGTAAAAACGTTTGCAGATCAAATATCTAATATGAAATCACTGGAACATTACAGTTGGGTTAAAAGAAATAAGGAAAAAGAAAACTATATAAATGATCCCCTTGATCATCATGGCATATCACTGTATTTTAAAGTCAGATCTAACTCACTGGATTTAGAGAGTAATAAAATAACATGGGACAAATATAAAGGGAATGGAATGTGCAAGCTATGTAATGACGACAAAGAAGATATTTATAATTTTCTATTTTTATGCAAAGCAACTTATCATTTAAGACACAAATTTTATGGAGATTTCATGTACAAAGTTCAAAACCTTGAAGTAGACCCAACACTTATTAATAACTTTCTTTCTGGAGGAATTAATTTTAAGTTTAATGTACTTTTTAGCGACATATTGTGGAAAGTCAACAATAATTTGGGGAATATTGTATCCAAGGAAGTTAGAGTATTTATTACTCAATTGTATAAGTATAGAAAAGAAAGTTTGAATTTAATGTGATTTTTCTTCTTTCCTTTTTCAAATATGTATGATTTGGTTGTTTTCTTCTCTTTGTTTGTCGCTCCAAAGGCTAATAAAATATTATTATTATTATTATTACTAAGTATGTACATTCATTGCACCAAGTATATACATTCAATGTACCAAGTATGTACATTCAGTGTACCAAGTATGTACATTCAATGTACCAAGTATGTACATTCAGTGCACCAAGTATGTACATTCAGTGCACCAAGTATGTACATTCAGTGCACCAAGTATATACATTCAGTGCATCAAGTATGTACATTCAGTGCACCAAGTATGTACATTCAGTGCACCAAGTATGTACATTCAGTGCACCAAGTATGTACATTCAGTGCACCAAGTATGTACATTCAGTGCACCAAGTATGTACATTCAGTGCACCAAGTATGTACATTCAGTGTACCAAGTATGTACATTCAATGTACCAAGTATGTACATTCAGTGCACCAAGTATGTACATTCAGTGTACCAAGTATATACATTCAGTGCACCAAGTATGTACATTCAGTGCACCAAGTATGTACATTCAGTGTACCAAGTATGTACATTCAATGTACCAAGTATATACATTCAGTGCACCAAGTATGTACATTCAGTGTACCAAGTATATACATTCAGTGCACCAAGTATGTACATTCAGTGCACCAAGTATGTACATTCAGTGTACCAAGTATGTACATTCAATGTACCAAGTATGTACATTCAGTGCACCAAGTATGTACATTCAGTGTACCAAGTATATACATTCAGTGCACCAAGTATATACATTCAGTGCACCAAGTATGTACATTCAGTGCACCAAGTATGTACATTCAATGTACCAAGTATGTGCATACAGTGTATTCATTATGAGCATGTATGATTAATTAATGAGATATGTAGTAATTAATTTTTTCAGTTAAAACGTAATTGTTGTGAAAGTTTTTTTGAGTTAAAGAAAAGTAATTTTAATGTTTTGAAATTCAATCCTAATCTGTATAAGGATTTAACGAAAAAATCTATGTTTTAAAAACCCTTTGGAATTTTCCATTGTTGTATGATTATGTATACATTTTCATCTTATTGGAATCAGTGCCATCTTAAGTTGATGATAGAAAAATGCCTTTGTTTTTACTCTAGTTAAGTGGGTAAGTGGTAAGTGGGTTTCGTATTGGGTAGGTCTCGCGGGGAGTAGAGCTTTATCGCAGTAACTTGTCTTTTCATCATTGTTAAGAATTACAGTTTTATGTTTCTTTAACAACTTGCGCTATTCTGGGAATACCATCCTCAGAAGCTATTAATTTGCCCTTATGATTTGTGATCTTGCTCTGGCAGGAGTTCCAAAATAAGACCCTTGCTCTGATAATGCCCATAGTTTCAAAAACCAAGAAACATTATCATTATGATTTTATTGCAAAGGATAGTTGAATATTGTTTATTAAAATTAATAATCCCCATAACCGTTTTCCAATATAGATGAATTATAGTACGTAACAAATATATAACTCTCATCAATGAAATAAAGAAATATATATTTACATTATTACTAATGCATTGCAATACAACTAATTAAATTGAAAGAAATTGCAATATAAAATATTTTGTCAGTAACACTTCTCAAAGGCGTATTTCACGGTCAGTATTATTTACGAAAATATTTGTTTATAATTTTATAAATTACCTTGGCAATTTCCACCCCAATTAGATATGTGTACATATTTTAATAAATAAAATTGAAAATACACTAACAAAAATGAAATATTAATTATTGGCGATCCGCTCCGCTAGGATTGCTCTTATAATCACTTTTGTTGTTTTGTTGGCGATCCGCTCCACTAGGATTGCCCTTATTGCCGATCCACTCCGCTAGGATTGCCCTTATAATCACTTTTGTCGTTTTTTGTGTGTGTGTCTGTGATTTCCTGTGTTTTTTTCTCTCAAACTTGGCAGCTAGGTCATACCTTCACCCTAGTTATTAGGAAAAATCTGAAAAAAAATGTTGGCTCACCATTGCCATAGCAACAGCCAAAAAACTGATTTTTGGATAGCTTCGCGCCAAATCTATCTCCTCCTACAAATTTAGGATAAAACACTTCTGACACAGCTCATTCTACTCAGCTTGAGTGTGGGCACAAAGTTACTATTTGAATTTTTGATATCTTTTTTTCATTACCGAGAAATTTGACCCCAAAGTTGGGGTAACATTTTACCAGCAATGCCTTTTAACTCCTCTGTGATTTTTTCGACTCAGCTGATTTTGCTCATACTTCACAGGTAGGTCGTATCGTCATCTGACTAATTGGAAAAAAAATCCTGGCCCACCACTGCCATTGCAACATCCAAAAACTGATTTTTGAATACTTTCGCCCCAAATGTATTACCTCCTACCAGTTTTGTAATAGAAGTGTTCAAATGATCATGCTTTTGCGAACTTCGTATACGGGCCCATTCAGTTATAAACTGACGTTAGCTTCACGTTTATGTCACACCATAAAAACAGCCAAAAACATGTTGCTTGTTTTTGAGCGGAGTGGATCAACAACCAGCCTACTGGCTTTTGTGTGTGTGTGTGTCTGTGAGTGTGATTTCCAGTGTTTTCATGTATTATATTAAAAAACTGATTTTTGGATAGCTTCGCGCAAAATGTATCTCCTCCTACAAATGTAGGATAAAACACCTCAGACATAGCTTATTCTACTCAGCTTGAAAGTGGGCACAAAGGTACTATTTGAATTTTTGATATCCTTTTTCATTACCGAGAAATTTGACCCCAAAGTTGGGGTAACTTTTCACCAGCAACGGCTTTTTTCGAGTCCAGGCATAAAATGGAAGCAAAGGGACAAGACATAACACAAGTGGTCTGTCACATGTGTTCACTACTCCGTAATGAATAGCTAGTTGTAAAACTACACACACCGTGTCATCTCCTTCAAAACAGACTTATGCGGAAGAAATAGACATGTTTCCTAGTGTTGCGGAAAAAGTAGCCAAAGATATTTGTACTTGTGTGGATTTACAGTCACCCAAATCGAGAAAGAAGTAGTAGGAAATGATCGTTCAAAAGTACAGTCGCCAACAATACAAACAGATTATGGCTATGATTGCGTCACCATCGATGAGTCTCCCGAGTCGTACACGAAAAACACCAATTACTGGTCGATAACAAGTCAACTTTATTAAATAAGGCAAGAAATATAATGCAGCAAAAAGAGACAAGTTCCCTGGAGACAATTGAAGACATAGAGACAAGTTACGTGAACTTGTCAAACAAAATAGATAAAGTGCAGGACAAAATGGACATAATAGCAAATTTTTAGATGAAATTACTGGTAATTACCAGAAAGAATTTACTGAAGTAATGGGATCAATTGGTAAACTAAATACAGTCGCAATGCAATCTAACAAAGAAATAGCACAAGTTAAGAAAGGCATCATGAAAATAGAAGATACACAGACCAACATCCTTGAAGTTCTGAAAGAAATCAAAACTTCATTAGTACTGATAACACCAAAACCAACAAAAGTCTGTGCATCTACACAAACAACTGAATTTGAGATTCCAGTAAACAATAAATCAAATAATGAAATACAAATTCTGCCTCAGATTGTGTTATACCCAACGTACCAGTTGATAACCATTATGAAGTCTTGGATGAAAATACCTCAGATATGCAAAAATCAACCACCATAGCAACTGAGACATATAGCCATCATACAGCCAACACCAAACCAACACCAAGATCATCAACAAGCTCTGACACCACTAAATCTACAAGTTATGGTAGCCGAGTTGACACCAACTACACAGTACAAACCGATACAAGCCATAGTAAAGGTAGCTACAACACTTTAATCGTGGGAGACTCCACAATCAAACACATAGACTCACACAAGTTCTCAACTGCCAGGAAAACATATGTTAAAACACTACATGGAAAAGGAATAGATGAAGTTACTACTTACATAAAAATTCCAGCTTCAAAGATCCCAAAAATATAATCCTATTGGATCAAATAACATTGATAGTGGAACTTTGTTTTCAACATGTCACCGAAAATACGAAGAAGTCCCTGAAACAACACGCAATGCATACCCAAAGAGCAAAATCTTCATATCTAGCATCTTACCCAGCACCAAATTCAATTCTGCACTACAAGAAATAAGCCTGAATATACCCAATGTCTACTACATAAACAACAAATTCCAGGATGAAAGAAACAAGGTTAAGTCACTTCTGTTTCAGGATAATGTCTATCCAAACTCCAATGGTACAGCAGCATTAGTTGCAAACATCAAACGACATGTGTACAGAGTTATAAACACACAGATCAACAACAACCAAAATAAAAATCAGAGCTCACAAAAGATTACGAAATATAATCATCATAGAAAGCCATAAACCGGTAGTAACAATAGATACAGACATTACCAGAAATATGATAACAGCAACAATATTGAACATTTGACAAAGATGGAAGAACTATTTTCAGCCATAATGAATTTTTTGAATAGATAAACGACCTTGCACCATTATGCAGCAGAAACATGAAGACCTAGTATCAGGTATTTTAATGCCATTTATAATATTTCAATAATGAATAACCTACAATCAGTGGGTAGATCCACGTTCAAATTTATTACGTCGAACATCTATGATAGTTTAGAACATAAAATTAATGATAGTAGTTTTATAGATAGCATTAACACTTTTGATTTTATAAGTTTAGTAGAAACAAAAACTAACATTCATTCCAAATTAGATATCCCAAACTACAACTACTTTCACTCATTCAGATCAACAAAACATAAAAATGCTCGCTCACACTTTGGCGGCGTAGTCTTATACTACAAAAATATTTACAAACATGGTATAAAACAAATGGAAAGTAGTTGCGAAGATTTTATTTGGATGCTACTTGATAAAGGGGTATTTTACTTAGAATTTTTTTTTTCCTATGCACGATCTACATGAGCCCTCAAACCTCTAGTATTTTCAGTTGGAAAGATACTAATCTCTACCAGCTTTTAGAAAAGGATGTTAAAAAATATGCAAAATTTGGCTCTATAATTTTTACAGGTGATTTTAATGCACGTACTACCGGTAAGATGGAACAAGATGTGGCTATGTAAAATAACATTGATTACCACTCATCGAAGCCAAATTATACATTCAGTCAGACTGCCTAACCGGTGCTTATACCAGGATTTAGTTGCAGCACTGTGGTCTGTGGTTACAGCTTCATTTTCCGAGTAATCACAAGAAATTGACATTACAATAGAAAATAAAAGACTGGCACTCCCATACAATTAATAGCAAGTAAAATTCCTGGAATTGAAACATAGATTTTGAAGTCACTGGTGTAGGCATTGAATAACTTCAAGTTGGCATAAAGACGAGGTAGTTTATTTAATCAGTGCTGAACTAGAGGTTGAAATTATAATTAAGTTCGTTGTCATATAATTTGTTTATTTAAATTTCTCCTGAATTTTGAGGTGTGGTTACATTGTGTATGGAGTGGTAGGGTTGGGTGTCATAATTTTTTCATTTTCAACTCTCATGAAATCACACAGAATTTCACTTAATTTATTTTCGATGAAAAGTTTTCAAGCCTACGGTGTGAATCAAATTTTCACTGTGCTGTGTCAAGTCTCAATAGAGTACGAGGGAAATGGCATTTTCACTGGAATTTATTTTAGCGGAAAAATGTTCACAGTGAAAGGAAGTATTCCACATTATTACATATATACTGCAGTTTATTTTGATTCGTCCCTGAAATCAAAATCGGTACTTCCACACCCCATATGCAAATGAGGTCTGAGAGCGAATAAAGTAGTCCGTTCAGGGCTCATACCACTAATTGAATTTCTATAGACGACAATGTTAACATATGACGAGATTGCTATATGAAAATGACGAAGAAAGTTGAAAATATGGCTCAAAAATGGGAAATCAACATGCCAGTAATCAACCATATGAAAAAAACTAACATGTTGGCCAGCTCAAACTCTTGCAAATCTCAGGTAAACAAGACACACCTACTGTATTTGGATTGCACCAAGAGAAATCACTGGAAAAACACCAAGATTAGAACATCCATTACACACAGAATAAACCCACAGGTACACAGCCGCTAAGTAGTAAACAAAAGACCACATGTTGGTCTCATCTCTGACTCAGATGATTACGCCCTCAAACAGGGAGCACCTGAGAAAAATAATATTTAAAAAATTTCATTGGTTCTTGCTGGGCATTTAAATTCTTGCTGGGCTACGAGCAGCCATTGGTTATATAGTGGCATGAGACCTTCAAGAGTAGCGTTTTTCGTAACATAGCAGAAATAAACATTATTTAGAAGTACGATACTTTACGTTTGGGTACATGAATATATTTGCCGAGTGAAATGAAATTTGAACAACAGTAATGGTACTTCTAAGCAGTAACTTATTTTGACTAAAACTAATTTGCATATCACCCATGCAATGATGTTTTTGGAATTTTCACGGTCAATATGCAAATGAACATGGTATTGGCGATTCGCTCCACTTGGATTGCCCTTAAAATCACTTTAATTTTGTGTATCTGTGTGTGTGCGTGATTTCTAGTGTTTTCACGTATTAATTCTTCTGTGATTTGTTTGGCTTGGCCGATTTCGCTCAAACTTAGCAGGTAGGTCACACCTTCACCCTAGTTATCAGGAAATGTATCTCCTACAAATTTTGGATACAACACCTCAGACATAGCTCATTTTGCTCAGCTTGAGTGTGGGCACAAAGTTACTATTGGTAAAATCTGAAAACAAATTCTGACCACCGTTTCCATGGAAACAGCCAACAACTTAATTTTTTAATACCTTCACGCCAAATGTATCACACCCTACATTTCTATGATTAAAAAGCATGGACGTAGCTCATTCTAATCCGCTTGAGTGTGGGCAACAATTTACTGAGATTTTTTTTGGCTTGGCTAATTTTGTTTATAATTGACAGGCAGGTCGTACCGTCACTAATTGGCAAAACAATCCTGGTCCACAGCTACCATGGCAACAGCCAAAAACTGTTTTTTGAATATTTTCGACCCCAAATTTATTACCTCCCACTAGTCTTGTATTCATGCCTTTTATTTTGGCTACGTTGCACACCGTAAGAGATCACCGATGCCGACATTGTTACACTGTATCAACGTAATCCCGACGCAACTTTGAACTTTGAATGAACTGTAAATGCTGCCTGCAATCTAGAAATACTATCGGTTGGAAATAATAAATTTAAGGGATTGTTCAGTTACTCTGGCCTAGGGGGGGGGGTCGGCAGATTCCATTTTGTCAGCTGTAAATCTCAGTTGACCCACCCCTATCAACAACAAAAAGTGGGCGACCCCCTAACATTATATTTTAAAACATGCTGACACCCCCCCCCCCGAAAAACAAAGAAACATTAACAGTTTTGGCTCTGACATGATTACAAAATGTATGATGTGCATTGAAAATATCGTGGTTTGCCGTAATTTTTAGTGTTTGCATTTAATAGACCAGTCACCTTAGGAGGGGAGGGGAAGCATAAAGCCAAAAAAAACGACTACAGAAAAGGCTGCAGGAAGTAGGGAAATCTATGCTGCTAAAGATAGTAAATAAAAACAAAGCTGTGGAGTACTCACTTGATAAACGCCCTTATAAGATAGGAAAAGAGGATTTGAATCTAGGCGGTTTGAAAACTAATTTGGATTTAATATATCTTTCATATCTTATAGACCAGGAAAGCTTTACACCTGAAGCACCTGATTTTTGTATAAATTTGTGTTGGATTTTGGTATTTTACAGAGCAAAATATGCATATTTAAAAGTTAAAAAAACAAAAAAAACTATTTATTTATATACATGAATCCATTTAACTTTTTTGATTTGCTGAACAAAAACTGTCACTGCTCTTTGTACTAATTGCTGTGTTTTTCCGTCTCCAGCTACAATTGGATAAATCCAGTAAATATCTTATACAATGGTGACTTCAGACTTTTTAATAAAATAATCTGATATTACATGGACTTGGGATGTGTTCAAAACATAACTGTATAATTGCATGGGGCACTGCCGCATTGCATAATCTGTTAGTTATTTGTCAACTTCATCCCCAAAATATTTAGCCTATAACATTTTTTGCATCAACAAATTTATAGGCAATATGGGTAATAGTTATTATTAAGAACACGTTTGTACGATTAACTTTTTAATCTACTGTTCTGAAATAAAATTTAAAAAAATATATGCATAAGCGCGTGTGTGAATTGTGGAAAACAGGGTGACCCCCCATTCGCAAAATCAAAAACAGGGTAACCCCCCTACTGATCCACCCCCAGGCCGAAGTAACTGACCAATCCCTAACAACAGCATACGTCCTAGCAATAAAATAATTTGACTTCTAAGGACTGAATGTTTTTTTGCGAACTTTGTATACGGTGCCCGGTTTTAGTTATAAACCGACGTTAGCTTCACGTTCATGTCCTACCATGGCAACAGCCAAAAACATATTGTCTTTATTGTTTTTGACTTGTTTTATTTTTTTTAAAAAGTTTTTATTTTTTGTTTTATTTTTTAGATTGTAGTTTTTTTTTTAATTTCTTTCTGTAAGACCCTTTTTATCCTTTCCTAAAGATTTTATGCGTCTAATAAAAAATAAATAAATAAATATATTGCTAGTTTTTTTTAGTGGAGTGGATCGCCAACCGGCTTGTTTTCATTGGCAAAATCGTTCAGCAACATGTTTGGCATAATAGGTGTACATCACATGGACTACTACGATTGAGAGAACTTTATTTATGTTGAATGAGTTTTATAAACCCCGAAGGGCTCTTGGAAGATCCACCCGCAGTAAAATTAGCGATTGCCATGGAGGCCAACCATCAACATCAAAATCCCAGGAGGTTTCTGCTGGCGACGTTACCCAGTTCCAAATAAAGATTACCAACGCCAAATAAGCAACATTTTAACCGGTAATCAAGATTAATTCAATCCACAAGTGAAGTTGTAGCGTGAAGCTCAGCGACTACTGCTGACAACGTAAGTCATGCTTGCGTGCCTTCACCATTGTATTCAAACGAATCACGTGGTGTGCCGTTCTCTTTCGAACCCGGGATTCGATCAATAGGGGAGTTTCAGTAAAAAAAAAAACATTGCAAATCATGCAAATTCAACATTTTCAAACCAGTATACTAAAACAGAAATGCTCAGCGATTCAAAAGAAGGATAGATGTTACTTTTCATTATACACATCTCTGTTGATACAATCCCTCACATATTCTATTCCCAGTTATACCTGCGTAAATGGATTAGCCTCTTTTGATGTTGACATTCAGACGAAAATCACGTGACAGACTGTTAAAATTGGCTGTTGCATACACTTTCGCCAGTCTGGAAAATGTGTTTAGTTAGCTCTCATTCAAGTAACAATGCAGATTTCCCAGTGGGAGTGAAACTATTCGACTCTGCCATTAAAAAATAGGGGTGTTTTGAGCAAAAAACGAATAACCCTGGAGTGCACACAACACACTGAATTTCGGAACAAATCTTGCATTATTTACAGCAGCAGAATACCACAGAAAAATCAGACGAAGCATGGAAACACTATATATATGTATTTCGGCCTGAACCCTCTCTATTGCAATTCCAGGAATTACCCCCATATGTGCAACCATTTTCCACCTTGGTACCACCCAAGCCTGAAAACAAAATCTTAATACCACGCTGAAGCGTTTGGTAATAAGCAACCTAAAAAATGGAAAATCGCCCGGAATAGATAAAATCACCAATGAAATGATAAAAGCAAGTAGAAACATACTGATAAATGAAATCCAAACACTGTTTAACCTAATATTGGAAAGTGGCCATTTTCCTAGCTGTTGGGATATGGGAATAATAACCCCAATCCATAAAAAAGGGGATAAAACAGACCTCAACAATTACAGAGGCATAACCCTTATAAATACCATGAGTAAATTATTTACACTTGTTCTAAAACAGAGACTCCTTGATCGCATTGACAAGGAAAAAATTATAATTAAAGAACAGGTTGATTTCCTACCTAAATTTAGTTCAAGTGACCATATGATTGTTCTAACCAGTCACTTACAAAATATTTATGCAAATGAAACCAGGGTAATTTTACTGTTTCTTTAAATCTATGTAGTTTTCTTTATATTTCTCGTTACTACGGGCCCGTGCGTTATTTATTATGGTAACCCGTATTTGTGACGTCATGGAAAAGTTTTGGTCTCATGATCGACGCCTGTTGAGACGCGCTACAATGATTGGTGCGTCCCATGATGTCACGCGACTCGGCGCGCAAGAGAAGAGGGTGCAGGACACAGACAAAGATGGCAGCAGCCGAAAACGGGATTGTGTTGGAACCGTGAACACGAACGTGTTCTGGAAAGCACCAAGTCCCGTACTGCGAAGAAACCAAAGTGACTGTCAAACTTGCATTGCACCAAATTTGTGGACGTACAGCGTTGGACTGTGTCGTCGATGACCGAATTGATGCGACTCAGGAACTGATCGATGAGCGGTGAGTGATCTTTTGCAACGTACGGCTCAGGGAACTTGACGTACATCAGATCGAGGAGCCTAGAATCATCAGGAGTAGTTGTGATTTCCTGAGTGACCGTGTTCTCTGGCGACGCCATTGCGTCATCATATTTGTTTTTTTTTTACCCACGAAAATATACGTGTGGGTTTGAAGACTGGATTTTTTGAAGACAAGCATATCGGTGAGTACAGCATTACTGTGGGTATTCGTCATTCGTATCGCGATTGATATTTACTGGTTGTATTCACGCTTTTTTCCCTGTATTTACCGTATTTCCATTTTGGTGTTGCTTAAGAGACGTGAATGCCATAGAATGAGTGACAGTGAGATGGATGATATTAAGAAAGAGTTTGTCGATGTGGGTGTAGTCGGGGGAGAGGGTGCGATACCCCCTATCGCCACGCCTGTTTACACTCTTAGGGGGAGGGGCAGAGGTACTCCGGTTGAACAAGGGGGTGCCACGCCTAAGCTCCCTGGTGGCAGAAAACACGACGATCTGCCAGGTAACGTTGATGTGGTTGATACCGACGACCTGTATACTCAGGTGCGGCGTCTTCAAAAACAATTACGTGAATGCGAGGTTTGGGATATGCGTCTAAAGTTAGAGCGCGCTATACGAAAGGATGCTGACACTCATGAACTGTCACGCACCCATACGCCATCTGATGAACCAGTCGATTATGAAATTCCTACCACCCGCGATAAGATACGACCGAGAGTTCATAATCCTCACACCGTTTTACAGGCACCTCGTTTGCCTACCTTTTCGGGAGATGCTGATCGAAAAGGTGACGTTGACTTTTCATCCTGGATTTACGAAGTGAAACTGCTTCGTGGTGATCCTATGGTTAGCGACGATTACACGCTGCGAACAGCGATACGCTCGCTGCGTGGAACCGCAGCTAAGTTAATCAATACGATGCGTGATACTGTGACGCTGGATGAGCTTATTGATAAGTTCATGGCGACGTTTGGTGAGATTGAGAATGGCTCGGCTCTGCTGAAGTCGTTCTATGCGAGTACACAGCGCGAAGACGAGACTGTTTCCCAGTACGCGATTCGGTTGGAGATAGCTTTAGGTCGCGTTCGTGAACAGGGGGGCATCGAAGACTCCCTGGTAGACAAGACGCTTCAATCGGTGTTCTGGGGTTCTCTCAGAGATGAACGTGTAGAAGCCCGAGCGCAACACGAGGTTAAAAATTGCACGACTTTTGCCGAGCTCAGCCAGGTATGTCGTCGGGCTGAACGAGAAGTCGCAGAACGCGATAGTAGGCATGGCGTGACTAAGAAGGCACGTGCACAGGCTACACATTGCGGTGATATAGAGGACGACTCAGCTGCGCTCATGGATACTATGAAGGGCGCGCTCCTTGCACTGACGAAACAGATTGCCCAGATCCACAGCGACGTGACTCGGCGTCTGGACGACCTGGAGGCAAATAGGGCCCAAGACCTAAAACGGGGGAGTGCCACCAACGGGCATACACTACCCATGGCAAATACGAACGCAATCGCGAAGCCGAAGTCTGAGGACACTAGACCGCCACCTACGTGCTATAATTGCCGTGGCGTTGGCCACCTGTCTAAGGACTGTTGTTCACCATGTTCCCATTGCGGGGACGAGGCACATTCATTGTACAAATGCCCTAACCGACCCAAAACAAGAACTACAAAGGGAAGGGAAAGGCGAACAAAGCACTTATTGACCGACGTAACGGTCATTCTATAAACGAACGGATCCTTGGGAAGCTATATCATGCTGCGGCCACAGTCAATGGTGTGCGCTGCAATGCGATGATTGATTCCGGATCCCAAGTTACGATAATTGCATCATCATTCTATCACAAATACCTTTCCGACGTACCTTACTCATCTCTCGACCAATCACTTGATATACTAGGTGTCACCGATGATTACCTCCAATACGAGGGGATCATAGAAGTAGATGTATCATTTGAACGTAAAATGTTTGGAGACGCGTCGACTAAGACTCTCTTGGCGGTTGTTGCAAAAGACACGGATATTAACGCGGACTTACCTGTCACGGCCGGGACTAACTAGGACTATACGACCTAGCTAGGACTATACGACCGTCCATATCTTGGTCGTAGTCGTGCCAATGGAGCACGTATACATCCTGTGGCTCGACATGCTTTGTGTTCTATGAGGGCGAGAGACGCTTTTGTGGGTCCTCAGGGTAACCTGGGTAGGGTCAGGGCCAATGTTGCTAGGCCTTTGACTATACCGCCAGGTACCGTTGCATGCATCCCTGTTTCACTTAAATCTGGCCCTGCCGGTGTGAGTGTAGAGACTGTTATCGAACCGGATTCATTACGAGCCAATGTTCGTGATTGGTCACTTCGGCCTATGGTCACTGTGGTCAGTTGTGCACGCGGTGCTTCCAGATCACAGGTTGTCCTTATTAACGAAACAGAGTCACCTGTGCGCGTTAGACCTGGTGAGGTTGTAGGGGTTGCCAGGGCAGCGCAGTCCATCGAGACGCGACCGTATCGGGAAGAGGCTATTGCCGAAGAAGACACACCTGTTAAGACTGTCTTGACTGCAGGCGGACCGGAATTTGACATGACCGATGCACAGTTGTCGCAAGAACAAATGCAGATTGTGCAAGAGGTTTTACAACGTAACCATGTTAGCTTTTCAAAATCAGATAGCGATTTGGGACGATGCACAAATGTTGCACATAAGATAAATTTACGTGACGAACGACCCGTCAAACAGCGTGCACGGAGAATACCTCCTGCATTGTATGACGAGGTGCGCCAACAATTACGTGATATGTTGAACAGTGGCGTCATCAGGGAGTCTAGCAGCCCATGGTCGTCACCATTAGTCTTAGTCAAAAAGAAAGACGGGACTACCCGAATTTGTATTGACTATAGAAAGCTCAATAGTCAAACCATACCAGACGCTTATGCTCTACCTCGTATCGAGGAAGGCCTAGACATCTTACGCGGTTCTAAATGGTTTTCTACCATCGATTTGAAATCCGGTTATTGGCAGTTAGCCATGGCAGAAGAAGACATCCCCAAAACTGCTTTTGCCACTCCGTTTGGTTTTTATGAGTTTTTATCCACCCCCTTTGGCTTAATGAACGCGGGCGTGACCTGTCAAAGAGCAGTAGAGAGAGCCCTGGGTGATTATAACAATCGCATATGTCAAGCATATGTTGATGACGTTGTTGTGTTTTCGGAAACATTTGAGGAACATGTCGAGAGGTTAGATAAGGTTTTGAAGCGATTGAGAGAGAACGACCTGAAGATAAAGCATTCAAAATGCAAGTTCTTCCGAAATCGCGTTAAGTATCTTGGCCATGTGGTATCGGAGCACGGGGTAGAAACGGATCATGATAAGACCCAGGCATTGCGTGATTGGCCCACTCCTACTAATGTCCGTGAGATCCGCACCTTCTTGGGGTTCGCGGGCTACTATAGACGTTTTGTACCAAACTATTCTGCTATTGCCCGGCCTTTGTACAAACTAACGGCTGGTCAACCTTGTAAAAATTCTAAATTAAAGAGGCAGTTACCGCCACCGTTTCATTGGACCGACGAAGCTCAAGAAGCTTTTGATACACTCGTACGTCACTTGTGTAACCCGCCTGTGTTGGCGTACGCCGATTATTCGAAGCCCTTTGAATTGCATACAGATGCTAGTACTCAAGGCCTTGGCGCTGCGTTATACCAACTACAAGACGATGATGAGGGTCGTAGACTTAGACCTGTCGCGTATGCTAGTCGCAGTTTGTCTCCCAGTGAGCGCAACTACCCTGCCCATAAACTGGAGTTTTTTGGCGCTTAAGTGGGCGATGACTGAGAAATTTCATGATTACTGTTATGGGAATACGACCGTTGTGTTAACAGACAACAACCCATTGACTTACGTAGCAACTACTGCTAAACTCGATGCTACTGGTCATCGGTGGTGGGCAGCATTGTCAAACTACAACATGATCATTTGTTACCGCCCTGGACGCAATAACGCAGACGCTGATGCGCTGTCCAGACGGCCACGTCCGAGGCCAGCTGCACTAAATGAACAAGATAACCGTTTTGACGCTACCGTAGAACTTGGTCCCGCCGAGATCCGTGCGATTGGCCAGAGCCATGTTATATCTGACGAGACACCTTGGGTGGAGGCTGTTGCACATGCGGCTACAGCTATACCTAAGGAGTTCTTATCTCTGCCAGAGTACCCTGATGAGTCATCTTTCATCTCAGTGTCTCCACGAGATTGGGCTGAATTGCAGAAACACGATCCTGTTATATCACGACTAATCCATTGGAGGCGAATCGGAACACGTCCTGATCGCCGCCAGAAAGGGAAGGAGACGCCGCTGGTATTGTCAGCTTTATGCGAGATGGATAAACTATGTTTTAGGGACAATGTTTTATACCGAACTAGATATGATAGTTTGGATAAGAAATGTTTTCAGTTGGTATTGCCCTCCAGTCATCGTAAGATCGCTATGGCTGAAGCGCATGATCAAATGGGACACTTTGGATGTGATCGTACTCTTGAAACATTGCGATCTCGGTTCTACTGGCCGCATATGGAAGGCGATGTGCGGAATTATGTGCGAACTTGTAAACGTTGCACTCTGAGAAAAGACCCAACAGGCTTTAAGACCCGAGCTGATATGGTACCTATTATGACCACACAACCATTAGAACTGGTTGCTATGGACTTTCTGTCATTGGAGGAGGCGAAAGGGGGCATTGCTAACATATTAGTGCTCACCGATCACTTCACCAAATTTGCTATGGCGATTTCGACTCGAAATCAGACCGCTAAAACTACCGCCAAACATTTGTACGAGGGGTTCATAGTTCACTATGGGGTCCCTGAGCGCCTACATTCAGACCAGGGTCGTAACTTTGAATCGAAAGTGGTGCGCGAACTCTGCCAATTGTTGGGCATCGAGAAGCCTCGTACTACGCCCTACCATCCTATTGGGAACGGGCAGTGCGAGAGGATCAATCGTACATTGTTGAACATGTTGGGTACGCTAGAAAATGACAAGAAAGCCAATTGGAAAGCGTACGTTCCCGCATTGGTCCATGCATACAATTGTACGCGTCACAATACCACAGGTTTTTCACCATACAGGCTTATGTTTGGAAGGGAAGCTCGTACTGCATTGGATGTGCTACTAAACGTTTATCCCAATGATCAGAGACCCATTGTATCTACCTCCAAATACATACATGATTTGGAACAACGAATAGAAAAGGCTAGGCAGATTGCTATTCTGGCTAATAGAAAGTCACAAGCCAGTAATAAGCGTCGTTATGACCGTGCTAAGATTATACCAAATGAAACCCTGCACACAGACGATCTAGTGTTGATAAAAAATGTTAATCTTCGGGGCAAGAATAAGATAGCCGACCGGTGGGAAGATGCACCCCATCGTGTGGTAAACAAACTTGAAGGTCTCCCTGTTTATGTCATTAGACCTAATAAGGGTGGGAGAACTCGCACCGTACATCGAAATTTGCTTAAGCCCTGCGAAGATATGTCCACCAGCAGTGGATACGATAGTGACGATATTGACTATTATGTATGCGAGAATGTGGCTGACGGGTTGAGGACTGTAAACCCACAGATGGCAATGAACGAAGCCATCGAGGGATCGCATAGGAGCGCAGCAGTAAGTGCTTATGACAATGAGCTTGCACCGTCCTCTACTGAGTCGGGGGTAAGGTACGTTAAAGCCCCAGATCCGTTTAGTCGTGAGACTTTCTCGCATGGTATTTCAGACATGCCTTTACCAGCCAGTGCTGGAGATATCGATAGACATCAACATGATGTTGATCGTTTGTCTGATACCGTTCACGGGGTTAATACGCGAATGGAAAATGAAGGTGCTATGTACGATGCATCTGACGAAGATGAATCAGCAGTTAGTATCCCGGCACAGTCGGATAATGATCCAACGGAGGTGACTTGCACGTCATCCGATGTTCAGTTACCACGGCGATCGAAAGGCGTACGTCACGCACCTAAGACCTGGAAAAAGTTTCTGACGCACATGGGAAGAGTACGGCGACGACTATTGATGTTGCAACATCTGGTGTCGACCCGATACGTAGATCTAGGAGGGTACGCCATCCACCGAATAGATGGGGATTTTCCTCTAGCGTTAAGATAACTGGAGCAAAGGGAGTTCAGTACGGTTAGTGGGTGTGCATTGCGGCACATTTGCTAGGGCTTACTAAGGCATTGCGTTTTGTTACCTGCGTTGACTTGCCATGGCCCATGTCGTGCGGTCTTGTTGACGTTTTCTTCGCGTTTAGATACCGTCACCCAGTGTGTATCAGTGTATCAGTTAGAGAGGGTCGGTTTGATCAGCCGTCCCCTTGTTTGAGATTGCAGCGCGGTGAGCATTGTCGTCATGGTTAGCATCTGCGGTTTGCAGTATTACCATCACTTTGGTAGCGTATACTTGCAACATTGCTTTACTGAACTGTCATGAATTAGTTTTCACCTTGTCTGTTGACTGTTGGTCTTGGATGCCCGTGGCGAGTCACGCCTATATAGTCAAACGCCAGATGCGATATGGAATTGCACGACCCGACACAGCGAGATCTCCATGGGACATTACGTTGTAGGCTTACGTTCCAGGACAGCAGTGGGTGAGCTATTTGTATATATGTATATAGTGTTATGAGACTTCTTTTTGTGAAGAGCCTGGTTTTGACAGGTTGGCGGAGCGTGTGTTCTTAGTCAGTCGTGGTTCGTGTCATCGTTTTTGATTTACTCGCATGATTTTTAGTGACAAATCTGAAACCTACGAATAGGTTATATACCCTGCGCAGGCATGGTTTTCTTAGCAATCTGGAAGACTATGTGGTGCGTCACGATGTTGTTTGCGGAGCCACCAATAGGTGGGTTGTTTGTGGACATATCAGGGGGTGGGACTCGCACGATTGCGACAGACACTGCCCTAGGGGAGACATCAGCACTGTATTCCCTATATCCTCTAGTTCTGGCTAAGGCTGACAGGTACTTGTGAGGAGTTTGAATGAGTGTGTGTATTGTCTAGTGTGAATCAATTAGGTGTACACGTCTCTATCTTCTGAAACATTTCTAAAGAAAACATTTCTAAGGACATTATATGTAAAAGTTCTATTGACGATCGAATGACGCCCACGTTTTCGCTAATGCTGTGCTTTTCGAGTTTGTTGACCTTGTTTCCGCATTACCCTGCTTCGTTTGGGTCTGCCTGGGTATGCCCTAGTGCTTCTGTGCACTGTGGCATCCTTGGACAGACCGGGGGAGTGTGAAACTAGGGTAATTTTACTGTTTCTTTAAATCTATGTAGTTTTCTTTATATTTCTCGTTACTACGGGCCGGTGCGTTATTTATTATGGTAACCCGTATTTGTGACGTCATGGAAAAGTTTTGGTCTCATGATCGACGCCTGTTGAGACGCGCTACACTGATTGATGCGTCCCATGATGTCACGTGACTCGGCGCGCAAGAGAAGAGGGTGCAGGACACAGACAAAGATGGCAGCAGCCGAAAACGGGATTGTGTTGGAACCGTGAACACGAACGTGTTCTGGAAAGCACCAAGTCGGCGTACGAAAAGCTGAGAAAGAACTGAGTTCAGGGTGTTGCAGCCCACGGACGAGTTTATGTTATTCCCGTACTGCGAAGAAACCAAAGTGACTGTCAAACTTGCATTGCACCAAATTTGTGGACGTACAGCGTTGGACTGTGTCGTCGATGACCGAATTGATGCAACTCAGGAACTGATCGATGAGCGGTGAGTGATCTTTTGCAACGTACGGCTCAGGGAACTTGACGTACATCAGATCGAGGAGCCTAGAATCATCAGGAGTAGTTGTGATTTCCTGAGTGACCGTGTTCTCTGGCGACGCCATTGCGTCATCGCTGATTATACTTGCCTCGTGGTCAGCGAATTTACTGTACAGAACGTTGTGAACTGGTTGGCGATTTTGTTGACATGAGTTTATTATTGTGTTATGTATCATTTTATGAGAACTGACGATAGCGGTAAAGCTATTGTGTTCTCACTGTAAAATTTCTGTAAAACACGCATTTTGTAATTTCAGAAATTGCTGTTGTATTTAGACATGTTGTTGCTATGGCGTTTCTATATTGAGTGAATTACTAGTTCAAACATTAAATCTGTTTACTTTACATTTGTATTTTATTTATTTTTATTTGACAAGTCAGTTGTTCGTTCCCCCAGGCGGTATAAATGCCTGCATGCTCCTCACCATGCCAAATTAGCTAGCCTGAGATTCGAATACGATTATTTTTATGAAATTGGGAAATTCGCACCGGAGCTCATGTCCGGTTATCCACGTCCTCCATTGTGCGTAAAACGAAATATCTCGCGGTGGACTTGGTGCGAGAAATACCAGAGTTTCACAAAGGAAAATATATTTAGCGTTTCAAGCCCTATGCGGCGAAACCCTATTGTAATTGCTTTGATTATTATTGTAACCAGTAATAAAATCTTTAGCGGTCATGTGACCTTGGCCACCATATTGGGTTTACTGAAAATGACAGAAAACTTTAAAAATCATCTTCTTAAAAATGGCTCATTCATGTGATTCTATGGCCATAGTTACTGAAGCAGATTTTTGGAAAATGGCGTCCTTTGGCAGGCATCTTGGATTTATTAAAAATTGAAATTACGCTATAACTTATGAACAATTTGCCAGATTGAAATCAAAGTTGGCATTCAACATCCGATCAATAAGCTGATTATGTGTCCATGAAAATATTTCCCATGATTCAAGTGGTTTTGACGGCCATCTTGAATTTATCAAAAAAATGCAAAAAACCTCAAAAAATATCTTCTTAAAAACTTCTTGCTTGTTTGACAAGCAATTAAGCATATAGTATCTCTGTTGATAGCTCTACAAAGTTACTGAAACAGATTTTTGAAAAATGGCTTCCTTTGGCAGCCATCTTGGATTTAGTAAAAAGTGAAATTATGCTATAACTCATGAACAATTCGCCAGACTGAAACCAAAGTTGTCATACGACATCCCTTCAATAAGATGGTTATGTGTTCATGAAAATATTTCCCATGATTCAAGTGGTTTTGGCAGCCATCTTGAATTTATCAAAAAAATGCAAAAAACCTCAAAAAATTATCTTCTTAAAAACTGCTTGCTTGTTTGACAATCAATTCAGCATATAGTATCTCTGTTGATAGCTCTACAAATTTACTAAAATATATCTTTGTAAAATGGCTTCCTTTGGCAGCCATCTTGAATTTAGTAGAAGAGAAAAATTTCTACAACTCATGAACTATTTGCCAGACTGATACAAAATTCGGTATGTGGAATCCTTGCATTTAGTTTATCATATTCCTATGAAATCAAATCCATATATAGGTTTGTCTGCCATCTTGCATTTAGTTAAAACAACAAAGCTTCCTAAAACTATTGTTACGACATACAGCATACGGCCTCCATGTACTGAGTTGATTATGTTCATAAATTTAATGTTAACTACAGCATATGAATGAAATACTATTTATACGATTTTTTAAAGTATGGTAGTTAGCCACTAGTCTTGCTTGTTTCGTTTAAAGAAAGCTTTCGGCTACATATGGCATGAGGGTCTCATGTTTAAACTTGTCCAAAATGGCATTACTGGAAAACTCTACAAAATCATTAGATCAATGTATTCAAACTCCACAGGAAGTAAAAAAAAGGCCTAACTAAGCAATTTCCAATCCAGAAAGTTATTAGACAAGGTGATGGATTAAGTCCTATGCTATTCAATATATACATAAACGACATTAAAAGACACATTGATATATCACAAAATGACCCACCAACTCTACTAGACAGTCAGTTGTCATGTCTGTTATACGCAGATGATCTTCTTTTGCTGTCAAAGTCACAAACAAAATGCATTAAACTCACTTGAGATTTATTGCAAAAAATGGCAACTAGAGATAAACATCTTAAAATCAAAAACTATCATTTTCAATAAATCAGGGAAAAGTCTAAACAAGTTTAAATTTTTTGTAAATAAAAAAGAACTTGAAAAAATGTCTTCTTAAACATATCTGGCTATTAAAATTAATTCCACAGGAAAACTTCTTAAAGCCCAAATTGACTTAAAAAACAGAGCAATGAAAGCTCTATTCAGTCTAAAACAGTAATTATATTCAGAAACAAATATCCTGGTAAAATATATCTAAAGATGTTTGATGCAGTGGTCAAACCAATTTTGACTAAAATATGTTTGGATATTTAGAGTACTAACAAATTCTCACCGGTTAGAGGTAATATACACCACGAATATTCACTTTTGAGATAAATTTTTGTTAGACTACAGTGTTGGTTCTAAGGTTCGTCGTCTTGTACTTCGTTTAGTAATTCGAACTTCCCAGTTTGCGTAAAAAGGGTGAGTTTCGCAATTTCGACATCGAAAATGCCTTTGCTTCATTATTTGCCGAGGAACAGCCGCTTAGGTATGTGCTCTGTAACTTGCAGAAAATGAACCTAAAAACGTTAGGTGATCAAACAAAAATGACGTAGTACTAAAGTCCAAAAAGTACGTTTAGGTATTCATTGTTTCGTGGCATAAAAACCATTTGCTCCCTCGCTTATTGTGACACCCTCAAATCAACTGATTTCCATTCCCCTCAAGAGTCAAAATGGTATGTGCCTCCATTTTACGCCGGGACTCGTAAAAGTCATTTTTGCTTGACGTGTTCATTTGCCTTCAATTACATTTCAGTGGCTGTCACTGTTGCATTCTGAGTCTTGCCGATAACATTTTGGTTCAAATTCACATAGCTATCGGAGAAAATTCAAGAAATCTTTTATTTCCTTGTCAACTAACATGCCAGAAATCAAATTAGCATAACAATGCGTTTGAAGGTTGTCGCCATTTTATTCAACAGCCACACTACAGACAACTAAAACATTTAAACCTTTGTTAGGAAATTCACGTGCATTAATTTGCGTTTTTAAGTCGCGTACCATAAATTGCCTTTTAGAGTCCCTCAAGTTTGTTTCAAATACTGCAGTCGCACCAGAGATAACCAGAACATTGATTCGTTTTAAAAAACGTTCATCGTTAAATTCACGTTTAAAAACGTTTTTGGCTTTTGTCACCCATTCCCCCACCAGCGTGAATTACAGCACTAATATTTGTTTCCCGGGAATCTGTAAACAAGTGATACAAATTACTTTAGACTCCAAACAAAGCGGATATATTATTTTGTAAGAGAAAACACGTAAAGCTGTTGGAATGGATTGAAAAGCTGAGGATAGAAAACTAAAATGGCAGTGTCAACGGAAAATTAGATGGGCACACAAGCTCTGTGTAAACGAGAACGATGGCTTTGTTTATTTAGCTGATATCCACAAGCAACAGATTTTCTGCTCTCGCTTTCTCATCTGATGTATCGATGTCGTAATCGGCCAATAGTCGAAAATATTTCGCGTGGATGTGGATAGTTCAACCTCATCGTCATTTTCGAACCACTCGCGAGGTTGGTCCGTAATATTACTCCGCGTCACTGAGTGTCAGATTTCTTGGGATCCGCTCCGCTACTGGATTGCCCTTATAATCGCTTTTGTCGTTTTGTGTGTGTGTTGGCGATCTGCTCCGCTAGGATTGCCTTTATTGGCGATCCGCTCCGCTGGGATTGCCCTTATAATCACTTTTGTTGGCGATCCGCTCCGCTAGGATTGCCCTTATAATCACTTTTGTCGTTTTGTGTGTGTGTGTGTGTGTCTGTGTGTGTACATTTCCAGTGTTTTCACGTATGATTTCTTCTGTGATTTTTTTGGCTTGGCCGATTTCTTTTAAACTTGGCAGGTAGATCACACCTTCACCCTAGATAGGAAAAGGAAAAATTTGAAAAAAAATGTTGGCCCACCATTGCCATAGCAACAGCCAAAAAACTGATTTTTGGATAGCTTCGTGCCAAATGTATCTCCTCCTACAAATTTGGGATAAAACACTTCAGACATAGCTCATTCTACTCAGCTTGAGTGTGGGCACAAAGTTACTATTTGAATTTTTGATATCTGTTTTCATTACCGAGAAATTTGACCCCAAAGTTGGGGAAACTTTTCACCAGCAACGGCTTTTAACTCCTCTGTGATTTTTTCGGCTCGGCTGGTAGGTAGGTAGGTCGTGCCGTCACTGATTGGAAAAAAATTCTGGCCCACCACTGCCATTGCAACATCCACAAATAGCTGCGGATCCGTAGCTCTATCTTGCGACTGACAACTGTTTTACCTTTTTCTTTATTACTTGGACGTCTTCTTTTCAAATTTTGTATTGTAAGTCGAATAGCCAGCCAGATACAGTATAAATTCAACAACACCACAGAAGATATTCGTCTGTTGCCTGAATTGTTTTCGTAATATAGGGAACGCCATCGACACTTTAACAAAACTTACCTTGACTTGGGTCTTGTTTATCTCTTGTCACAATCTGGAAACTGTTGAACAAATTGCGCGTCGTCCAGTTTAAGACGTTAGTTATTTTATTATTTATTCATTCAGTTTTGTATGGTGGAGTTTTGTGCGCTTTATTATTTTTTTGCGACGTTCTTTGTTTACTTGTTTACGGTTTGAGAGATTTCAGTTTATTTGATTTACTTTTTTACGGTAGCTCTGAGCGGGACTGGAACCCACTGTCTTTTCAAGCTAATTTTGTTTTATTTTGATGGCACACTTGTGTACCACGCCACGACGTTGGTCGTTAAGTGGTATTCATTTTTGTAACTACTCCAGTGTTCCGATGAGTTGAACGGAAAAGCCGAAACGATTGCTGGTTTCTGATTGCTTCGGTTCTGGTGAGTGTGTATCTAGTGTGATTCGAACCCATGTCGTTTGTATTGGGCGTTTTTTTATTTCCCATGTTGGCTACGCCGTAATATGCAACCACTTCCCTGTTTTATTGTGATTTTGAGTGTTTAATGATGTCTTCCTCACCCGTCACGCCATGACCCAGTTTCAACCACACGGCCATTTTGCAACACAGTTCGTGACCCTCGGCGTCACCCGACTGACTATATGAGCGTTCTGTTCAACTGTTAAGCTAGGATTTATTACCGTTATTATCATTATATTGTCACGTGATTTGTTTTACCTTATGTGTAATGTCTTAAGTATCTTTATTGTAATTTGTATATACCAATTCGTATATACCGAGGAAACGACCCCGATTGAAGGTCATGTATTTTATGACGTCACCAATTCGTGTGTAGGTACTGCTTCTAGATCTGTGCCACCACAGAACTCGCAGCCATTTTGCTTTTGAACGGCGCGTCTGTCTCCTGTCATTAACTTCCGGGTCAACATCAGATATGTCAAAGGTCATATCATATAATGTTGTGTACGCCATGTTTTATATTCTCCGCAAATGACAAAATTGGTTTTAAATAAACGCGATCTCTAGCTCGCGGTTTCAAATCAACTTTCCAAAAAATACATAGAATTGCTACTTATAGATTACACTGGCCATCAAAATAGTTTGATCTTCAAATCCCTTCAGGGTTTGCGATTTCCCTAAAATTATATATATATAATTTCGTTTGTGTTACTTTTATATAAAGAGTATTTTTTCATGGTTTATAAACAATCGTCCCAGCGGTCTCTAATCAATGCTAGAATTTATATTATTTATAAACAATAATTATAAACAAATTTTGCCGGCCATATATGTTTAGTAAATAATCATAACACATGCTCTTGTAAACGCCTTTTTCAGTGTCTTGTTCAAACCCAATCACATTATTTACAAAAAATCATGCAAATAATATAGAAAAAGTTTTTATATATAAATAATAACAAAGACAATTTTATTTTTATATAATTATTCAGATCAATGTTTTTATTTATATATAAAGAATGGCAGTTCAGACATTATTTATATACAATTTAATGAGCGATATGCTTTATATGTATATAATTTTGACAATTTAAATTTATTTGTATATATTTCAATTCCGTGGAACTTATATATATATAAAAAAAATCCGCTTTTACACAGTATCATTATATGAATATAACTTTATTTCCTGTAATTGTTTGGGGGAAAATAAATGTTATAGACAATTATTTGTATATAATTTCTGTAACATTTAATTATTTATATATAATAACAGAATGTTCAATTATTACATATAAAATGCCCAAATAAAGGAAAATTGCTGCATATAAATAAATTTACAAACGGCACCCCATACTCTTATAAATAACGTTCGGTATTTATTTGTTACCTGTATTCAGGAAATATAAATGAGTTACCGGGTACTTTTAATTTGTAACTGAATTTGACAATCCATTAAATTTTAATATAAAGTGTCTACAAATTATTTTGTCCAATTATAAGATTAAGTAGGCTTCGTTATTCCGGGAATTTGACGTATTTATGTGTACCTATATATATGCAAACTTTATTTTAATGTAAAAACGGTGTGTTTTATAGCAATAAATGTTATAAATAGTCTTTTTTAATTGATTTCATACAACTGTAAAAAATTAGAATAGCATAATTATATATTTTTTATATCCTAAAAACAACACACTTGCAAGTTGTAGGTCAATTTAATATTTGTTTACAGTTCGGACGTGAAGAATGCAGCAGGTATACATTTTGTATCAAGGAAAGATGAGCTGCATGCACCAGTGAAGGGTATCTCCCATGCTGCACGAGACCCTATGGAAAATAAATGAACATTGAACATGGAAACTTGAATAAAACTTGAACATCTTTGAAACTTGTCTTTTTTCACATTCTATTTAGTTGGCCTCAGTTGAACTAGATATCAACAAAAGTCCTCTATGGCTGTTTTTGAATTCTGAGATCAACAAAATCCATTGAGTATGATACTTGATATCTTGGCTGTGTCAGTAATTTGAAACTAACTAATATCAGTTGCCCATGTGAGCAATTTTGACCAATATAAAGATTTATCATCTCAAAATATAAATTCAAATAATATTTGGGTATTGAATAAAGACCCAGATATATTCATGCTAATTATATTTTTTCAGCAAATTGTATTTCAACTTGTCGAAATTGTTTGAATGCAAAAAAAAAAAAAAAGATTAATAAAAAAAAAAGAAATCTGACCTAATCTACCTATTTTTTTCTAGCTCGTTACCTGAAACACACCTTTTTTTTTGTTAGGCCTTATTGAATTCTTCCGGACAATTTCTGCTTTATTTTTGCTCGCAAGCATTTGCACTTCGGACTAACAGAAAATTTCACATTGTCTTGTAATTGTCTTTCTCTTTTTTTATAGATTTTGAACAGCCGACAAAAGTTCAAATACTTTTTGTTTTAACTATCTGTTATTATATACACGCAATCTGACCCTTTGACCTCGATTTGGCTTGGACTGAATATTTTATTTTAAACAATATTCTGTCGTGAAATACAAAATGTATTTCAACACAAGTACGACATGCTTGTCTGGGGTTTCTTTCCTGATTGAGTCTTCGCAATGTGTTTTGTATAATTATTGTTGCCCCCCCCCTGAGGCGAAGACAAGCTGAAGGACCAAATAGACAAATAACATATAGCAGTTCTATGCATGGGCTGATCGTCAAAGAAAATATTTCTAAGCCTAAAATAAAACCTAATACTGGTATTACACCTCTTTGTGTATTTGTTAAATTTACCTATGTTTGTCATGACAGTATGTCTGTAAATAACTAGAAAAATCTTGATTGTTTGGAATGTCTGTTGACCGTGCCCCAATAATTTGTTTAGAATATTCACAGGAAGCCCAGGAACTATAATAATCAACTGTAATACGCAGTCTCTATGAGCGGGTGGGGGGGGGGGGTGGGGGGGTGGGTATCGGCTGGTATCTAGTGTAAGAAATAGACAAGGGATGAAGGCTCCAGCCAGCTCACATTTTTTAAACTCGAAAAAACGGACGAAAAAAATAAAAAATAAAATCTAAAAAAAATACCAGGTTGAAGAATATTAGTTGCTGCTTCGAATTTCTTACACTAGATACCAGCCGATACCCCCCCCCCCCCCCCGCTCATAGAGACTGCGTATTACAGTTGATTATAGTTCCTGGGCTCCCTGTGGAATATTGATCCCCGTTGGTTTCTCCATACTGAGTTTCGGACGAGTGTCGGTCTCGACGTCCGGCATTCAACACAGTCAGCCGAGACAGGACAAACATTGACTGTAATTCATGGGGATCATGTCCCGTAATTTGTGGTCTGAAACCTCAAATAATTAAACAAGTATTATTATTATTATAATATATTATTTTATTTTACATCGCAAAACTACAACAGAGCTAGAGTTCGCGGTGAAACAGCCGCCTTGAAGTCGATGCAACTTCAACTAGCAATTACTTACCTTGAAATAAAACAAACTTCGAAGAGCATCGGGGAATATATTAATAACCATTCTTAGCAATCGCTAGCTTTATTTTGTTCGAATCCATAAAATTCATGAGTTTTTCGACATTTGTTAGCAACTTTCGCGCTAAAAATGATTGAAATTGTAGGTGTGGTTCTCTTGCAAAGTCCTGTTGAAAATACAGACAAATATGGTTCTGTGACCCAGGTCGTGCTCCAATCATGTGACTTTCAGCCAATCAAGGATGTTGTAACAAAGTATATTTGACGTTAATTGAGAGTCGTCGTACCATCCAATCTCCGACGTCGATTCACATAGTTGTTTTGTGCTGTGACAGGCTTAAAAATTATTCACTGAAAAACACCGGCACATTTGACAAACGGATGAGATTTGACCTCAGTTCAAAAAGAAAAAAAAACTAGACTGAGATACACTGGAGTCCACGGCTAATCAGTTTTCCTTGCAAATTGTGAAATGAAGTAAACCAGAATAGGGTCAATGATTTTCAGCCCTGAAGGACTTCCTTGTGAATCCCGGTTTTCGAATTGTTCATCATGCATCGACTGGCCACCAAATATTTATGGCTAAAACTAAATTTGACACGTTTTTTTTTTGAAGCCCAATAAATTATTCATGTTTTTAGTGGAAAATATTTTTGTGAGAATACTTTTACGGTACGTATAGACCGAGCTCATTCACTGATCGTGAATTAATTTTGAAAATTGAATTTTAACAGACCTGTGGACCGACGTAGTTTTGGTATTGTTGTTTTTGGAATTAATCATTAATATTTCCTTTGCTTTCCTCTGTTTCTCTGCTCTGTCAAAAGGAGTAACCTATGCTTTGTTCACGTAACTGTCTCATTAAAAAAAAAAAATATTACATCTAGAACAAGCACCCAAAACAGGTAACAAAAGGTCCCAGTTCAGTTGCTTTCACGAAGACAGGTGTCGTACAACTATTAGCTTTGAAGTGTCGTTCAGAATTTAATAATAGTTAATACTAGTTGTATGTTCACACTTCACTACCAAAACCGCCATTTCGACCACTCATGTGCCAGTGATCAGTGTTTGGGCGAGCGGTCGATATTTTCAATGAGCGAGCGAGCGAAAAAAAAACGCGATTAATATGCGGTCGGTTTCCGGTCGGACAAGACCGCGTGGTCGGAAATTAAGCGATACGTGGTCGATAAAAAAGCGGTAAAAGCGGAAGGTTGGCCGAAATGAGTACTGCATGACCATATTTCTCCAACGAAGTCCCGACGGACAATAATACTGACAATGGACGTTGGATAAACACGCATTGTTTGGGACAGTAAGCTGTTATATCAGAATCGTCAACAACAGAGTATACAGATAAGATGTTTTAAACCGTCCCAAATATAAACATTATGCAAATATCCATGAAACGGCAGTTGTAGTCTTTTCTGATAGCGTTTTAAAACACTAATTTGAGCAATGTTATTTCGATCTTTTGAAAACCTGGGATAATGTAATAAGGTCTAAACTGACCGTTTTATCAATTTTTTAAAAATATCAAGAAAAAAGTGAAAATTTCCCTTCTCGCTACCTCAATTATTTGCTGGGGGACGGCCGCTTAGGTACGTGCTTTGTAATTTGCAGCACATGAACCTAAAAACGTTAGGTAATCAAATTCATAATCAATATTTCATTTTTGTTAGTACATCTTTATTTATTAAAATATGTACACATTATATCTAATTGGGGTGGGTAATGCCAAGAAAGTTTATAAAATTATAAACAAATAATCTACTAGTTAAACATTATAAGATAGTATTCTACTGTAAGCAGTTGTACTCGATACTAGTCCTCATTGTTCAGTGAGTTACAAACTATGTGCAATAAGTTTTGTAAAGTTGCTACTGTACATGTGCAATAAGTTATATGAGGGGAGGCAAGGGGGTAGCTGGTACGGTTTTACGGGAAATAAAAAGGGCTTTTTACAATTTACAAGGAAAAAAAGACGTTTTTACAGTTTACAGTGTTAAAAAATTGAAAATTGAATGGTCCGAAGAGCTCCCCGACTCAAATTCTCCGCCATTACTGCGCCGTGTGTAGAGACGCATGCGCATATTACCCTCGTACGAAAAAATATTTGATTGATTACGTTGTACGTCTAGCCTGTGATTACAGAATTACGGAATTTATTGTTTCTATTTACGTTGTACGAACAAAAATATATTGCAATTACGTTGAACGAAAATAACCCTTGCCCCCCCCTCTTATATCCTTGAGTTCACATAAAATAATTATACTATAAGTTGCTATAAAGCATATTCAGTATTCTTCAGTGCAATAAGTTTTCTAAAGTTAGTACTGTACAATCAGTTATATCCTATATTTTAAGTCACATAAGATAATTATACTATAAGTATATCGCATGCGAGTCACAGCCTCAACAGTACAGTAAACAACAAAAGCTTTGAAGTAAATAGTGAAGTATTTCCCCAGTCAGGTAATCATGTAGAATTAGATGTTGTTACCCATAAAGTTGATAATCTTATGAATCAATTAATAAACAAACTTGACAGACTAACAAATCAAAGTAAAATATCTTCAAATGTAATGCAATTACTAAATCAGTTTCACCTGTATCAAAAGAATATTGTGTTGGTTTACAAAACCGTGGACTTACATGTTATCAAAATGTTATTATACAAATATTAATATATACTCCAGCATTTGCAATCTACATTCTTACCAAATCAAAAATACATCAATGCAGAAAAAATAAAATGCCATATTGTTTGTTACGTGAATGGGAATCATTTATAATCCAGATGTATTTGGGTGATGACAGTTAAAATAGTGCAGCATGGTTACAGAAATACATTAAAAATACAGAATTATTTAATCCTCTTGTAGAAAATGATGCCCATGAGTTTTTTGTGATTATATTTGATATATAAGAACAATATGACGTAAACAGTAATAATATGCCAGTACATACATACTTTACAAAGTATATTTATGGGTATCTATAATAACACATATAAATCAAAACACTGTGCATATCAGAATGTTAGACTTGAACCATTCACTGTTTTACAACTTCCTATCACATATTCTTGTAAAAATTAACCAGTTTCTATTTCAAATTGCCTTAATGATTATTTTAGTGAAGAAACAATACATGAATATTTATGTAGTCATTGCAACAAAGTGCATGACAAAGTATTACCACCATACCTTGTTATACAGTTGAAACGTTTTTCAAATTTAGGGAATAAAATAGAGACACCTGTCAGTTATTCAATAAATTTAAACATGTCCGAGTATGTGAGCAACAGGTACTATGGTAATAATTCATACAAGTTGTATGGTGTTATAGTACATCAGTCTAATCCATTACATTACTATGTCTGTATTAAAGCATCTGATGGTAACTGGTAGAAATTTAATGATGATAGCGTAACACAAGTTTTAAAAGAACAAGCTTACATGTTATTTTATCAGTTGATAGAAATAACCCACCAATTACAGTCAAAAACCATGTCACATACTTAGTTGGCAAGATTTATCCACTCATGTGAAAGATCAGGTTCAAAATAAGGCTGATGTTAGTTCATCTCTTCAATATGATATGTTTAGTAAAGAATTACACAGGCAAATTGAGCTTGAAGAAATAAAAAAGAGGCATGTGAAAGCTGATGTTATTTATTGTAAGAGGGAATATACAAAACAATATATGAAACAGAAATGTAAAAACCAATGTTATCGTCAATCAGAGTCAAGAAAAAATATCTCACAACTGGAGAAGAAAAGATATTCAAGGAGATTAAGTAGGGAAAATATAGAACATTGGAAAAAGAGAAAAATGCAATGAGATTAAAGAGGAAAAATATAGAAAAACTGGAGAAGGAGACGAATGCAATGAGGTTACATCACAAAATCAACACCCCTCTCCCAAATGTATAGCTTAGAGTGATATTTGGTAATAGGAAATGAAAATTATGTTATAAAATTTCACTATTTTTCAAAATTTAGCCAATTCTTGATCTCAACTTAACCAGTTGTATCAACTATTCCCTTGTGGGTAAGGTTTCAATAGTTTTGCTATGTTTTATTCTTGGTTTAAATAACAATTAACATTTACTTTTTAGTATTTACATATATACAAAGATCAGCGATATGATAAAAGCGAGAATATTACAATTTAATAATCATTTCACAAAGTTGTAAATGATTTTGTAGATACAGAAAAAGTGAGTACTGTAACAGCCACGAATTTATATGATGGGATTGATTAAATAATAATGAATATTGTATGCAATAGCGGTAGCTTCAATGTCCTTGAAATATTATTTTTTATCAAGAAGATAATCAGGGAATTTTAGTTGTTGTCCATCCAAGCTACCAATGCCGTTGTTATGGCAATAACACAAAAATGTCTGGAGAGCGGTCCAGGAGATGGAAGTTGTACTCATTGGTGAGTCGACATCTAATGAAATCTTTAAAATACCTGACAACATCGGTTTGGAGTAGGTTCTTGCTTTTTGTGATTTTGGTGACATGAATCGCCAATTTCATACTGCTAAGGAAACAAAGTATGCGATGCTCAGCGGTGATTCTTTGCCTTCTCGGTGGTCCAAGTGTATACCAAGACAGCTGATCTACAAGACATTTAAAAGTTATTTTAAAATGGTTAAAAAGTGGAGTTAATCTCTGACACTCAATAAAAATATGGGCAATGTTGTCTTGCTTGTTACAAAAGAGGCAAGCGCCACACGTTTGAAATCCAGATTTAAAAAGAAAACCACCTGTAGCATATGCCCCATAAAAAGGCACCAAAGCAAGTCGCCAGTTTGGCATCTCGTCATGTGATAGTATATCTTTCCATACAATTTCATAATTTCCAGAGTGTTATACTAGTTTATTTTTTTTGCGGGGATGAATTTATAGATGAGGTTTAGAGTGATACCGAGTAATCTTTTGGAATAAATGTTGACTGTATTGTGTATTGTCTCAACGGGTCTCCAGCTGCTGTTGTGTACATCGAGCAAATCTACAACTTTCGTGATTCCTGCTTCCTGAAAGTTGAATGGAGTGCCCCGCAATGGGTATAGTATGGTTAAAAAAGTGGTTCTTGACAGACAATTATTTTTCCTTAGTGTATTATGCGAGTACCAGGTTTTAAGTATGTCATTATAAAAGTCAGAATAGTGAACTGTATGGTCAGACGGTATCGTAACACAAAATCTGTTATCATAGGTGAGGTGATTAGCTTGTCTCAGAATACAAAAAGCGTTGAATAAACCGAAGTCGGAACGATTCAATTCTTGTAGAGAGGTGAATTAGACCGTACTTGTCCGCCCTCGCATGGTGGCAAATAAACTGTTTTTGCGGGGTCCCAATGTCGTCTCTGCCAAAAGAAATCAAGAAAACATTTCTTGGGAGGATAAAAACACATAAAACTGTGAACAAATTTTGATGCTCGGAGTTGGCTAACCACCAAAGACCGCCCTCTATATGACATATATTGGGGGCATACTTGGACCAGCGTTCTAGCTTGGATTCGATTTTGTTAGGAATGTCTTCCCATTTTTTCTGCACAAAAACAGGATCATTATCAAGAAAAACACCAAGCATTTTAAAACTATTGCCATTCCAGTTGATACCAAGCGGACTATGAAATCTGGTCTTCCAATAACCAGCCCATAAACCTTGGGATAAGCTGTAAGATTAACCTTAATGGTTCAGTGGTGCAACTTGATGCCACGTATCCCGCTTTCAGTTCTGAATTTATGTAAGAGTGGCTTAATGGCTATAGAATAGAGACTAGTAAGAACGTTATTCATCCGAACAAGACTTTGAGCACCGTAATACACGAGCCTAATTGAGAAATACTTGCGTGAACTCCTCGTAGCTGATGACATGGAAATAAATCAGGGTTGGATGATTCTTTCTCAGAGTGCTGTATTTTGTTGGCCCCCTAATGGGCCTGGGGTACTCCCCCGAGTTTTCACCTTTTTTTAAGAGATAAAGTTTACAACACCAAATTATATTTAACTCATTTACTGAAGCAGTATGTCACCAATGAACTAATGTCTGTTTTTTAAAGTACTTATAATTATCATCCTCGTATTCCAACTTTAACTGATATGTAACTTAAAGGGCGGTGGTCGTCGCGCTGCACATGTGCGACATTTGTGTTGATAAACATTGAATTTTCCACAATTCAATGCGTTCTTCTAATGTAAATCAAAGGTATGAGGTTTTACATGTGCGCCACTTGCACTAATTACCTCCAGCGACTTCTTCGATACCTTCTAATCACCTAAAATTAAAGCTTGGTAACGTCTCAGTTTGTACTCGTTGATCTGTGCAACAGTCAAAGTCGCTATCTTTGTTAATATGAGACCGTATATCTACGACTACCGCCAATTAATGCCAGATATTGTTTACGTATACATGTATATCGATAAATTAAATTGTATGTGCGTGTTTATGGGTTTCTGCATAAGCATTTATTTGTCTATTGCGTTTTATTGCCAATAAACGCATTTCGCATTTCTGCTACCAGATTTTAAGACCAATATTATTTAATAAACATATCATTTGCAGTTCTAAAAGAGTAATATGTAAACGTTTCATCATGTCCTTCTCTTTTCCACCTTGCAATATGTTCATTGTATTTTTGGATTTCTGTGGATCTACACAAAACATGACGTGCACTTATAATCAAATTTGCATGAATATGAAACAAGGTTTTAATGAAATCTCGGGTAAGTTTAAATATCAGAATTTATCAAAATTGTGAACAAAAATGGCCGCCTGTCAATTATATTTTATCAAATAGTAATCGTCGTGAAGATGTAAGTCATCACACATAGATTTTGTTCTAAGTTTGAATCATGTGTGAGAAATTGTTTTGAACGGGTGGACGGACAGACGGACGAACAGAACCCAAATTAGTAGTACACAATTTCGGACGACTAAAAATATGTCTGCATGTGTCTACAATACATTTTGGTTATCGCAATAAAATTATGAAACAAATGCAACTAAATACTAAAACAAATAAATAAATACTAAAATAAATAAATACTCAATCAACAATTGAACATTCTAAATTTTAGTTAGTGGGTGATTATATACAGAAAAATATAAACTGTAAAACTGTGTGGACACTAGGTAATACCGCATAATCGAACATATTAAGAAACTTTGAAATAATTCCCTAAATTTTGATATAACTTGTCACGAAACAATTAATGACACTGCATATAAAAGGCGTTTGGGTCTCCTGTGTAAAGAATTCTCACAAAGAATGTGGTAGACACCAGGGCCACCATATCTTAAGGTCAGTTGCCCTGATCAAAAATTGATCGACCAGCTTCTCAGTGATGTTAAAATCAGTAAAAGCAAAGTACAGTGTATGTACTTAAACTAAAGGAATACTGTCAATAATACTGCGTTTTCTTCACATTCATGCCTATGATATAAAACGTAGAAAGTAATACTGATATTTTATTACTAATACTTTAACAATTACAGTTTTAGTTGCACTAATCTCATTCACTTTTCCATCATCAAAATCGGCATGACTACCCCTTGAGGGATTCAATTTATTAAACACGTGATCTGCCCCAGAAATATAGGTTACAGCTGTAAAGTTAGTGTTATCCTAGGTCACAGTATCACAAGGCAACACAATTGATTTCATCCATGTATTACATAGCCGCAGTGAATACCATAGAGGCATGAATGATTTTATGGTTTATTCAAAACCCAAAAATATATTACTCATTACTCATATATTTATTTATTTATTCTGTTTTTTCGTATAGGTATTAGGATATATACATTTCTAAGATAAAGATAAATTGGACACACTAAACAGAAATAAATCTGCAATTCAAATCTCCAATCGACCTGATTATATTGCGAGGTTGTGTGCTGGTGCATATATCTCTGCCCTGGCAGCTCATTTCTCTACATATTGTGACTTACACATATTGCCCCTACATTCGTTTTGTCTACATCTAATTATTGGATTCATTAAAAACTTTCACTCCGCATTTGTATTTATACATATATCCATATTAGTTCATTTGTATCCATGACAACCAGATCCACATATATATAAACATTTAATTGGTCATTACATCAACGGCAACATTTCCTGAAAATATTATGAGAATTCATGTAATCGGTTCGTTCGTATCATGAAAATCCATCTTTTCGTGTTTGAGTTGTAATGAATAATTCCCCAAATTGATGTTACCATTGCAACTGTATCCAAACCAGCACCAATATCTAATTGATTGCTCCCCGTGTCCATGGCTTCCCCTTCTGATCATTTTATGAAAATTCATCCTGATCTTTTGAGTTATAAATAAAAATTAAAGGAAGCTTAAAAAGAACTCCCGTGTGCTGAGAGTATTAGAGACACATGAAAATTAATCCAAAATTTGCTTTTCAAAGGAGAAGCTTGGCAACTAATATTTGTCTGCTATTTGAGATGCATAGCATGAAAAAAATGTTATTCTGTCAGAACCACAATCGAACTGTGGAAACCACAAAGAGATACGTTATGTACTTAAGTTAATTATTATTGAGTTAGTTGATTGGCTACTCAGTAACAAGTTACGTAAGCCCAAACTTCCGGCCACACTGTATGTATACTTTCAACACACGCTTTATTCGGCAGTAGCTGTATAGTATTCGTGTAGTCTATATCGTATAATAAAGTCTCTTTCCTTGACTTAATCGATCGTCTCCTTTATCCTGTAATTTCGATTCCCACATTTTTTGGTGCCGAGACCAGGATTTAAGGAAACGATCATGTCTGCCAGAGGAACTCGCCCAGCGTACCGAGGAAAGATGACCCAGCTACTGAAGAAAGCTGAAGATACGATTGTGAAATTCAACAGTGATCACACTGATCACAAAAGAACACATCGAAGATAAGTTTATGTTGTTAGAGATACTCAACGATGAAATTATTCAGTCAACTAACGAAGACCAGTTAAACGACGTTATTCTAGAAGCCGACAATTACATCGATGAAGTTTTCGCCAGAAAGTTCAAAATCTGTAAATTCATCAATCAACACGCTGCGACAAGGAAGACAACGGGATCGACGGTAAGAACAAAAACGCTTTTATACTAGACAGTCTACAACTTCCACTAGTAATACCGTCCACTTACCGAAGCTACAGCTTCCGACATTCAGTGGCGACTCTCTAAAATGGAAAGCATTTTATGATGTTTTTATTTCTGCTGTGGATAACGATCCAAGCTTCAGCGAAGTTCTGAAATTTCAATACCTCCGAGGTCAACTTTCCGGAGAAGCAGCGAGAACTATTGATGGTCTACCATTGACGAATACGAACTATCGACATGCTATTCAACTGCTGGAAAAACGATATGGCCAAACACATAAAATCGTCAATGCTTATATGAAATCGTTGTGGGATTTGCCCAAGCCAACTATATATATATAGCGATATGAACAGTTTACGAAATTTCTATGACACTATGGAAACTAATGTACCCGGACTCGAGGCTCTCGGTAAAAAGGAAACGTCGTATGGTGATCTGTTAGTTCCGATCGTATTCGAGAAGTTACCAAGAGGCATACGGAAACAGATAACACGTGATCACGGCGACTGTGAGTGGAAATTATCGGAACTATGTGAATCACTTTACAAAGAAATACAGGCACTCGAAGTAAGTTCATCGATCAACGATAGTGAAGGTGAATACGAACAAGAAACACAACAAATGACTGCGGCTTTCTATACTGGTACGAAGACATTGGCAACACATACATCAACACCGACATGCAATTTTCGACCCCGTAACGCACCAAAACCGAGAAAAACCTGTGTCTACTGTAAAGGACAGCATTTTCATAGTGATTGTGTCATCGTAACGGATAAAAATAAATGACATGATATCGTGAAGCGTGACAGGCTGTGCTTTAATTGTCTGGGATGACACCAAGTTTCCGAGTGCAGATCAACCAATAAATGCCTTCGCTGTAGGAGAAAACATCACACATCACTCTGTACATTAGAACCACAAATGCGCGCCTCCTCAGACCAATCTAGTCGTGACACAACGTCAACATCACTCAACAAATCGACTCCGGCATGTGTTAACTTCGCTGCAGTTGCCCAAAGAAAAAACAACTATGATAATCAACCAGTTTTATTAAAAACTGCTGTAACAGAGATTTCTACTGGCACTCAATCATTGAATGCTGTTCTGTTGTTTGATGAAGGAGCAACAAGATCATTCATCACTGAAGATTTGGCACAAAAACTGAATGTTAAACCATCTGGATCAGAGTTAATACAGTTGGCGACATTTGGTGACAATAGCGGCAACGTCCGTTCCTTCAACAAAGGGACAGTTAATCTCAAGACATTAAACGAATCCCGTAGTGTGTCGGCACTGATTGTTCCAACAATATCAACACCAATGAAGAATCTGATATCGAAATCTGCTTTAAATCTCTCGCATTTATGAGGCCTATGCCTGGCGCACCCTGCATCATCATCGGATTCCTTTGAAGTGTCCCTAATGATCGGCGCCGACTACTATTGGAACTTTGTGGGAGACGACATAATCCGAAGACCGGGACCAACAGCTGTAATGTTGGAATTTGGATATCTTCTATCTGGGCCAACTGGAACCAGAATGAGAATCCCGACTAACACAACTATGTTACATATAGCTGCTAGTAACCAGAATGAGCAAATTAAACTCCAAGATTTCTGGAACTTGGAATCTATCAGAATAAGGAACGAAATACACGAACCGAAAGCGGATTTCTTCAAGAAATATCGTGACTCTAATTTACAGTTTGAAGAAGGGAAATACACCGCGAAGTTCCCATGGAAACCAGAACATCCGCCCTTACCAACGAACTATCAGTTAAGCGAGAAACGTACACGAAATTTGGTGCACCGCTTACCATCTGATATTTTGGAGTACTACAATAAGACCATTCACGATCAAATATCTCGGGACTTCGTAGAAGAAGTTCTTAATGACGACAACGAACGGGGACATTACTTACTACATCATGTCGTTAAGAAAGATTCACACCCATCCGTGTAGTTTATGATTGTAGCAGTAAACAATCACCCATAATACCCAGTCTCAACGACTGCTTGGAAGTTGGGCCACCGTTATTGAATGACTTGACAGGAATTCTACTTAGATTTCGAGTACATCGTTACGCGTTTAGCAGCGACATCGAAAAAGCCTTTCTGAATGTACGTCTCCACGAAAGTGATCACGACTACACAAAATTCCTGTGGCTAACTGACCCAACTAATCCTGATAGCGCATTTAAGACTTATCGATTCAAGTCAGTACCGTTCGGAGCAGCCTCTTCGCCTTTCATATTGAACGCCGTCTTGAAAACACACACAGAGAAAAACGCAACAAATACAATTACATCGGATCTGAAACGCAATATCTATGTAGACAATATCATAAGTGGAACATCTGAAATCAAGGACGTGATAGAATACTATGAATTCTCGAAGGACTTTTTAAAATCTGGCGGGTTTAATCTTTGGTCATGGGCTTCTAACTGCGAACAATTACGTGATCTCGCTAAAGCCGACAATGTAGCTACGAACATTACAATGAATAGAGAATATTTCTCGGGAGTTTATGACCGTAAAGACGACCACGAATTACATGTCTTTGTAGACGCAAGTACGAGGGCATATGTCGAAAACCAGAGCAGCACCATTAAAGAAACTGACGTTACCACGCCTGGAGCTCATGGGAGCAGTTATTGGCACCAGACTGATTCAATTTGTATCCGACGCACTAAAAGATACGGTGAACATTACGAAACACATAATATGGTCGGACAGCCAGATCGTTCTTCATTGGCTAAAGAGTGACAAGAAGTTGCCTTTGTTTGTCACTAACTGCGTTAACGTAATAAGGACCTTCCCCATGACAATGAAGTATTGTCCAACAAAGAACACTCCGGCAGATCTGGTTACACGCGGGATCTCGTCACACCGGCTACAACACTCAGAACTATGGTGGTGCGGTTCTACTTGGCTAAAGCAAGGCGATTGGCCAATATGTCCTGTATTTGATAGTACAGTCCAGCATACCTTTGTGGAAACCGATACCGCTCAAGATACTACCACTGTGAACAAGACAACTAACGTCGGGATACAGCACATCATAGACGCCAACAGATTTAGCAGTTTAAACAAGCTATTACGTACAACAGCTTTTGTGCTAAGATTTGTATCTAATCTTCGAAATGACAAACATACATCTAGTACCGTATCCACTGAGGAATTACGCAAAGCCGAAACCAAGTGGATAAAAGATATTCAACGTGAAGCGTTTAGCGCTGGCGTCACCACTCATCGCCGAAAGCCAACCCTCACCAGACAACTTGGTTTATTCTTCGACAATGATAAATTACTCCGCTGTGGGGGAAGGTTACATAATATGCCCCTCTTGACTACAACATGAAATTTCCAATACTCCTACCATATGGACATCGATATACGATCCTCGTTGTGTTGGAATCCCACTCGCGCATGCTCCACTCAGGATTATTATCCACGGTCACAGATCTGTCATGAATTTGTTTTCGCGTATCTGTTAACCGACTTAATTAGCTGATTATTAGCGAATTGCTGTGTTATGTCTGTCATCGTTTAGGCCTATTTGAAGTTTTAGACGGAACTTGGCTCAGTGATTTGGAACTAATTACCAGATAACCGTCGCGATTCTGACAGTTGGTATCCATAGTTATTAATGTAGTGAACGATTAATCAAAAGATATGACGTATTCAGTACTTAGTGTGATTGGCTTTATGATTGAAGGTTACGCCCTAGAGTCTTTTACTGTTTTGTAATTGGTTAGAGTTTTGAAAATGAATAAAGAGAGTTTGAGTTGCTCTTAAAGAGCACAGCACGATAGACGCAGTAAAGAGAGTGCAGTCGAGAGTCCAGTCCAGGGGCGAGCCTTGAGGCAGTCCAGTCTTGGGCGAGTCTTGGTTCAGCCTTGCGAGAGTCTTGGGGATTTTTTCCCCAGGGCGCTGTGTCTTATAGTGTGCTCGATTGACCGACTAAGACGAGAGCTGAAACGTATTTCGTTGTGTGTGTCTTATTTGACTGTAAAGTATAAGTGACTTCCCCGATCCCGTACCTCAAGGGGACACGATAGAGAGACGAGACGAGATTCCCCCCTGGCAAGTGTGGAGAACCCCAGAGAGAAGAGAATTTACCCCGTGATAGATCTACGACAAACATACTGGATACCAAAGATCCGCCAACTCGTGAAAAGAATTATACGACAATGCGTGACTTGTAGAAAAATCCACTACAACACTGTCGTGTAAATGATGCGCCACCGTTCACGGTTACTGGTGTCGATTTTACCGGTGCATTATACGTAAAGGGACAACACGACGGAAAGGACCAGAAAGTTTACATTTGTTTATTTTCTTGTGCTGTTACCAGAGCAATACATTTGGAAGTCGTGTCTGATTTATCTGCTGCAACTTTTTTATGCGCATTTCGACGATTCAACGCACGACGCTCGTTGCCATCCGTGTTGATCTCCGACAATGCGTCTACGTATCTGTCAGCCGCCAATAAACTACAAGATCTGTTCAATTCTCCTGAAGTCACCAGATATTTAATCAACAAGCGAATGCAATTGAAATTCATTCCCAATCGCGCTCCATGGTATGGCGGTTTTTGGGAGCGTCTGGTTGGTATTACGAAAACACATTCAATTTTTCATCCATGGATTTTATTCTAATTAATTCCAATTTAAATCTGATTTTTTTAGATATCAGAAATGGGCTAATAATAGATAATCAATATAGATTAAGGTTTGTATATAGTTTCAGAACGCACATGTACAAAATTTAATTATAATGTGATGAGTAATCCTAACTGAATTAGTGGAAAGCTGAAAAGTTATTATTATGCAAATTAGGTAATTATTATAGATATATATGTCGTATCGTTCGAACAGACACCCATCATGGGCTTTGTCAGGATTCCCACGGGTGACGCTTGTATTGAAACAATATCAAGCATATCTTCACATTGCTATCAATAAGCGTGGTTTCTAAAATATTATCCGTATCGCTTTTAGCAAGTATGTGGTATATGAGCAGCTGACACTGTGTAATAATATAATTCATAAAATATTTTTATTCATTGTATTTCCGGGAAACTTATGCGGGTGTATTGAATCACTGCCCTATCATAAAAAGTGTTTTGAGTCATGTGATGTATCAATTTGGATCACATGATTTACCTTATAAAAAGACATGTTACTTTAGAGAGATATAGGGACATATACACCGGACCTGGTCCACTTCAAGTTGTTTGCTCTCTGGGTTTGGTCGTTTGGCCAACGCCCAGATACAACTTTTGTACTCTATGCTTCGTTTTCCCGATGTCACCATCCGAATAAAGACCACTAGCTCATACTACCACCTTCCGTTTACAGTCGAAATTCTCTATTGACATATATAAACCTAAAACTAATAAGATCATCACATTGTGTTAGTGTATATATGTACCGTGTTCATTTCAAGACGATTAACGAAGGTTCTCCCCCAAATTATCAGTGAATCCTAAGTAGGGTATGTAAACAATAGATATATAGGTGAAAATACTCGTCTCCTGTATGATATAATGCATTATGCTAAACATTATAATATCCCTGGGTTATTATTGTTAAAATCATTTGATTCGTTGGAATGGGTTTTTCTTGACAAAGCAATACATAAATTTGGCTTTGGAGAAAATATTAGAAATTGGATACGCATATTTTATAAAGATATAAATAGCTATATTATTAGCAATGGCCATGTCTCTAATAAAACTGATTTACAAAGTGGTGTCAGACAAGGAGATCCATTGTCCCCATATCAGTTCATTATTTGTGTTGAATTGTTAGCTCAAGCTATAAAGTCGAATCCACAAATCAGGGGTGTATTAATTTCAGGCTCACAATTTTTACTCGGACAATATGCCGACAATACATTCATCCTCATTGATGGGACGAAAAAAAATCGTTAAAAGCAGTCTTAAAAGTACTCGATGACTTTAAAGTGCTATCAGGCATTCAAACAAATTATGAAAAAACACACGCGATTTGGTTTGGGTCTAAACACAACGGAAAAGAAAGAATTAATACAAATCGTAACTTAATGTGGAATGAAGGGAATTTTAGGTATCACATTAAACACAAGCTTAACCAATCTTATTGAAATAAACTTTCGAGATAAAATTAAGGAAAATAAACGGCTGCTGAACATTTGGAAACAAAGAAACCTGACGATAATTGGAAAAATAACTGTCACCAAAATCCTAATATTGCCAAAATTTAATCATCTATTCTCAACCCTGCCTTCACCTTCACAAAACATAATAACAGAATTAGAACAATTGTTATATAATTTTGTATGGAATGGTAAGGGGGATAGGGTTAGTAGAAAAATTCTGGTAAATAATATATACTCTGGAGGAGTGAAAATGCCACACATAACGAGCGTAATTAAAAGTCAGAAGATATTCTCGATAAAAAGGTCTCTCTCAACCCAAAGTTCCAGTCCATGGAAACAAATGTTTAACATAATGTTTGCTTTCTGTGGGGGAAAATTTGTTTGGAATTATATGAGCAATGGGCTACGTACAATATGCGATCAGGTTAGTAATGAATTTTGGCAGAAAATAACGAACATATGGAGCAGGATGACAGATAGTACTAGACAAATTATGACAGCAAAGGACTGTCTGGGTCAAACATTGTGGTATAACTGGGAAATTCAAAAAGGTAACAAAACTATATTTCAAAGTGGCACAACGAAGGAATAAACTACGTTAATGATTTAGTCAACCCAGATGGAACATTTATGCCGTACGGAGAGTTCCAACAACAATGTAACTTGAAAAGTGATTCTATAACATAGTAATCGACTTTATTGTCAATTCCGAAGAAATGGAAAACGGAAATAGAAAATAAAGGAAAAAATGTTGAACTTGTTAAAGATGCATATTTAGACAAGTTTATTTTCACTGGAAAACCTTCAAAAAACGTCAATAACCATCTAGTGAGTGGAATTAAACAAATGCCAAGTAAAATCATGTATAAATGGAAATCAATTTTAGGCAAGCTAGATAATGAATGGCATTTAATATTTGCTAGGCCGTTCAAAATAACCAAAGAAACCAAATTGCAAGCCTTTCAATATAAAATCATTCATAGGTTTTTAGCTACAAACTATAATTTAATTAAAATGAGAAAAACAGAATCGGCTTTGTGCACATTCTGCGAGTCGAATCTGGAAACAATAAAACATTTATTTTATGAATGCGTTTTTGGTCACTTTTTGTTAAATGAATTAAAGACCAAACTGACTATATAGATATACACCATTTCACATTAAAAGATATATTATTAGGTAATGATAAACATTCGGCACTGATAGGTAATTTGATCTTGCTCTGTAAACATCACATTTATCACTCTAACTAGGGGAACTAAATAGAGCCTATTTTGGTGTTTGTATTCATCAAGTTATGTATAGTGATTATAAATTTGAAAAAAAAAAAAAATGATTATCTTCAGAGTTATGATGATTTAAATATGAGAAACCATAAATCTGCGAAGGACTTCCGTTTGCGCCATCTTGCCATAAAAAACGCCCTCATGAGGTATAAACAGATAAGGTAACAAAGCATGATGACGAAATAGTATCTGATTAAATATAAGCAACTTAGGGAGCCATAGTTGGCTGGACTGGTGAATTGATTTCTAGTCTATGTTGTTTCGACTTTTACGTTAATGTTATTTACAAGCGTATCAACATACAAACATTATGGATGTGCAATTGATCGAGACAGGCATTTTGTTTTGTTTTTTGTCTAACTGTCTAATAAATGCTGTTTCCAGTATTGCACTGTGCGGCGTGCAAATTATTCAAAGTATGGATGCTGGAGTCACAGGCGCTCGGAACGTTTCTTGGCTAAGAAAAATGACCTAAAGTGGGATCGGCATAGTTAGTCAGTCGCCGGTAAATTCCCCTACTACTCATATAATAACACTACTACTACTCATATAATATATGAGTAGTAGGGGAATTTACCGGCGACTGACTAACTATGCCGATCCCACTTTAGGTCATTTTTTATATATTAGCCAAGAAACGTTCCGAGCGCCTGTGGCTGGAGTATGCAATCTTGAGTTCGTAGGGTGGTGATGGAAACATTTTCGTCCATGTATTCACGGGGCTGCACTGGCAAATCATGGGACAATTGTCACAGGAACACCAAGGAGATTGTTCACAGACCTCCCGTGTAATTTGAATAAAACTGTTATCCGAACAAGGGGCATCGTCGACGATATACTCTCATCACTCACACTGGACTGAATTGAATCTTCACAGTATATCGTACTTCCCTGATCAGAGGCATGATCACGGAAGGGAAAAGTAAGGGATGAGCTTATACTCGAGGACCAGCTCAGAAAAGATGATTTTGTTTTGGGGTTAAACACTGTAACCATTTTGCTAACAACGAAAAATTATCCAAAACAATTATTCGTTCACCACGCCAGGCTCGGGAAAATAATATTATTTTCGAAAAAAAAAATGCGTCATTGATTTCCAGGACACTTACAATGAAGAAACAAACATGCTCATAAAAAACACACACATTTTATTACAATACGATTTACATACCGTCAGAATTTACGGTGAAATAATGGGTAGGATCTGTGAGGAAACAGTGGACGAAGGCATTTATCATTATCTTGAGTCGTTTCCGTATGTTTTGGATCGTACGCAAACTCGACGCAAAGCAATTTTCCACCATGAGGTTTTTCAGCACGATTTGACCTGGAACAACTTCCTTTGACATAACAGGTCATGTCTTTCATTAACCAATTAAAGTTTATAATAATAATAATTTATTGACACAACACCGATATAGTACAATACGGCAGTATGGCCTCTAAATACAACTATTAACTACATTTAAAATAGAATTAACATATTTGGCGAAAGGTATCATAAGATGAGTATCCATAGCACTTAATAAATAAATGAATTTACATTCTTGATTTAGTTTTTCAAATTAAAGTGATGTGTCGTAATTATGAAATTTTCCGATTATTGACGATGATTTGTTAACGCAATGCGGAAGTGAATTACCGCACTGTTAAAATGCGATCTGTAGCACTGATTGCAACGAAAAAACGATGATTTTTTTCCTCAAAAACTGGCGATTCGCAATTTCCGAAATATAAACGACGGTTAATAGTAACCGTGGGTAAACTTAGCGTGGAGGATGAATTTCACGGTCGCCAACATCATGTCACATCGTTCAAACCCTCGGCCTTTCATGATAGTCTCAAAGTAAACCATGCCCAATAACCAGGTACACGACTTAACGATCATTTTTTTGGCTTTTCGAAAGCTACTACTAAAAGAAATATGGATTACTCCAGTATTGCAACATCGGGGTTCATCCTGAGTAAATGACAGAATAGAAAGGATGCGAACCACGTTATGTACGTTCGCCATGTACTCTGAAATTAATGCGAGTTTTCTCATAAAAAAAACACGAACCAAACTACCATGCCAATCACGATTATAATGAAATGAAACACACCTTTTACACGCATATTTTAAAGAATATCGTCGACGCCCAGTAAAAACACTCTGGGCTTATAATCGTGAATGCTCTCAACTCGATAAATACCTAGTAAAAATATAGGAATGGGCTTCATACTCGGGAGAGGCTTACAATCGAGGAAGTACTGTACTTTAACGCAATTGGGCTTCCACTCTCAGAATACTGTGGTTCAAACGCATAAGGCTCTAACCCAAGTTTTAAAAAGCACATTGTGCATATAAAAGTTGAGTTTATACTAGTTGTACACAATGCTTGGCAGCATGAACGGCTATGTACAATGGCGTATACGAATGCGATCCGATACTAAAACGTCATAGCTTTGAAAAGTACCCGGATGTTAACTATGTTCTTTCGTTGTTTATTCCCCTCCATGAATGGCCTCCATGGTGTTTAATTGCAAGCACTTCAAATGCCTATCCAAGCTACAGTTATAATTAAAACAAAATTAAACCACTGCAATATTATTTCGAATACAGTTTAGAATATACACAACTATAAATTAAGGCCGCATTTACGTTCGCTAAAATTAAACCTCGATTTTGTTCAATGATTCCAATATTCAAGTGTAACTAACAGACAAACATCACCATTTCTAATTTGGAAGGCCACAACAAATTGAGGCAAAAATGGGACAATGTTAGGTTCACTTGACATGTAATTGTTTAAGGTATATTGAATTATGTAATAGTTTATGGATTCAATTAATTGTTATATGTTGTATTTTTTTCTAATTTTCAGTATTGTGTATTAGTTTTTCTTTGCTCATTGAATAAAAAAAGGGAATTCAGATAAGTACTGTCACATACCATCTATGTATGAAGTTTCATTGAAATGTGATTAGAACCAAAAAATTATGTAATATTATACAAATTAGGTAATTAATATGATCTGATTTTAACCCAAAACTGAGCAGATATTTGCATTGTTCTAGAGCATCAATGTACCAAGTTTCATTGAAATGGAATAATTAGTACATGTGTCAGTGTAAATGCTGAAAATTGGCTAATTATGCAAATTAGGTAATTAATATGCACTGATTTTAACACAAACTAATCAGGTCTGTGATCTATGTACCAAGATTCATTGGCATTTATAATTAATACTTGCGATATCAGTGTAAAAGCCAAAAATTAACTAATTATGCAAATTAGTTGATTAATATGCACACATTTCTACCCAAATTTGCATTGTTCTAGATCATCTATGTACCAAGTTTCATTGAAAAGTAATGAAGTAATAGTACTTGAAATATCGAAAGCTGAAAATTGATTAATTATGCAAATTAGGTAATTAATATTTCACGTATCTGTCTGTGCATTGTCCTATGTATCTATGTAAGTTTCATTGAAATGTGATGATTAGTACCTGAGATATCAGTGGAAAAGCCGAAAATTGACTAATCATTATGCAAATTAGGTTAATTATATGCATAGATTTTTACCCCAAAAAACCAAATCTGGGATACGATAGCAATAAAGATTTATTTACTTACTTACTTTACAATTCATGAAGTATAATATCGATGTATATATCATCTTCCGTACATTATGAACCAACGAAAACAACAAGTTGATTCAAACTGATAATTAAATTTATTATAATAATAATTTATTATTATTACTATTTTATTGACTTGCATTGATATACGTTGTTAGTAATGTTTCAGAGTCTGACCGCAGACTGAGACGGACGTTTGGGTCTGTTAATAGGGCGCCGTCACCGGTTGAACTATTTTGACTGTTTGTTTTCACAAAATGACTGATGGGATATTGAACAAAATGGCTGCCCCCAATTGATGTCATGTGTTGAAAACATTTTGCGGTATTCTACCGACTCTTATGTGCCATTGCAATCTAATGCATTCAGATGGCGACTACGTCAGACTTATTAATCGAAGGAGATAAAGAGAAACTGGCCGCGCCAATAAAAACAGTAAAGGTAGGCATATTATGTCTTGTGCACCGTTGTCATTTGTAACTTGAACTTGGGTATTTATAGCTCACAGTCTATCCACAGAGAGTCCAAGAACTGTGATCAACTGTACACAGTCTCTATGAGCGAGCGGGGGGGGGGGGGGGAGTGTATCGGCTGGTATCTAGTGTAAGAAAGTCTATCCCATGTATTTACAGCTAGCTAGCTAGCAATGAGTTTACAGTGATCTGCCTCATAAACTTAGAATGTACTTGTGGCTGGTATTATGGCAGTTGCGATACTGTGGTGTGCTCGATGAAATACAACCGTAGTAGAACCATCATTGCTCGATCGTACTCCTAGTATGGGGATTTGATGCGAAATAAAAATAAAGTAACATATTAAGATTAAAAAAACAAACAAAGACTAACAATTACAGTACAAGAGAAAACAACAACAAATAAATGTCATGACAAAAAACTGGTCAATTTGTATTCAGAAAAAAAGGTCCACACACAAGATATGAGCATCATCCGTAAGGTGGAGTAGAAATAATCCTATTAAACTGCCAGCAAACTAATATTTTACTAATTAGGTATGCACGACAGAATGCTTTGCTGAAATTTCACCAATCTTTCAAACATATCTTCAATATTGTATTCAGGATTTGGATTATGATATTGTTCTTGATTGCGAAAAATAACTGTCCAAAGTAATGTGTTATGATTGAAAGCAATATGTGAACTGTAATTTTTTTTATACTGATGGATCCACGTACCATTTATCAATTTTCTCCTGAGTGTAAGTAAACTACTTCATAATATTCTCGTTTCTCCAACAAGGAAAAATGGAAATTATTACCAGCATTTCTTAAGATCAAAGGATTGGTTCGTCAACATATAGATTCTTTTAATTATTTCATCAATGTAGAGGTAAGTATATTATGTATGCTTGATTTTTCTAAATAGTTCAAATTGCCTGTTTGAATCAAGCAAATTTGTCTAAACATTTGGCTCAAGCTGAAATCAAGAATTTTTTGCCTGATAAATTTTAGAGATTGGAACTCTGATAGTGTGAACACTGTTGGGTCATTGGCTTGGCCAAATGTTTAAATGTGGATATTATGGTTGAAATTGTGTCGCAGGTTGTACAGTCGCATTAGCCAGCATTGCTAGTCTTGATGATGTTTTTTGAATCTGTGTGATAGTTAATTATATTACCTTGACCGTACAAAACAAAAAAATGCAGTTTAGTTGTCTTGCTTTATTCAAATCTGTTCCGTAAATACATATCAAATTTATAAAACAGCAAATACCATTAGAGAAAACCACCTAATGGGTCATTACATTTTTTTTACATTATTCCATTCATCCGTGTATTGTAGTAGATTTTAGATATCTAACTTGTTATGTTTATTTTAACACCTTTATTACATTTTATAAACCAAATAGATATGTAATTCATTCTATAAGGTTGTAATAAAGAATTATCTTATCTTATCTTTTCTTATATTACCCCGGTACTATATATTATTATTATATATATTGATTTATTGTATGTTTTTTTCTTTCATACTAAATTTTGTGTCAAATAAAATATCTATCTATATTATTATATGAGGTTATTACGAGGATACCTCAAAGTGTGCACGAAGACAGTACAGCGGGAGAATCGACCGACGTAGAGCAGAGGTTGATGCAAGATGTACTGTCTGAGTGCATACTTTGAGGTTTCCTCGAAATAACCTTATTATTATACATCTTTTCCTTCCAAGAATACGTCAGCGAACTTCTTTGTGCGGAGTCCAGTCAAACCCTGGTGGCAGCCATGTTTGTTTTTATTATTAGATGACGTTTACATGTGTAATCATTCCATATTTGGAATTCACATTTTTTAATATGGTAGGATGAAAATACTCTGTAAAATACAGCAAAATTACGGCACGCTGTAACTTATAGCATTACGGTGACAGATGTATAATAATACATATTATTGCACCTATTATTTGGAAATAATGATAGTGTATTAAATGTATCCTGCCTGAAAATTCTTTTATTTACAAAAAACAAAAATGTTAATTTGCAGACTCTGAGATATTTGTGTCTGAGATATTAATAATTCTAATGGCAATATCAAACCAAATAAATGGTTCAGTGATTTCAAAAAAAGCTTCTAAACGGTAGTACCATGCACACAGAATTCAATGGTAACTTATAACCTGCTCTGTGAAGAAGAAATTAAAGCTACCTGTACCTTTTAGATCTTCCAATCCTCAAAAAAACAATAAAAAAACAATGCTCTTAAAAAAAACAAGGCCTCAGCTGAGGATAAGATCTACAATGAAATAATAAGCTTACAGCTTTCTTGGTCATTGACAGTCTTTCAAACCAACAGTTTGGATTCAGACGAGGTTGTCATACCATGGACAACCTTTTCATTTTGTAAACCCTCATTAATAAATATCTTTATAAAAGCAGGAACATAGTGAAAAAAACAAACAAATTGTACACATGTTTGATTGATTTGAAAAAAAAACATTGACAGTGTTTGGCATATTGGACTTTGCTCAAAACTACTTCAATACGGTATTACTGGGAAAATGTATGACATTATTAAAAATATGAATAGTAAAGTGAAATATAAAGTTGAATGTAAATAGATTAACAGAGAAATTTCATTCTAATTAATGTAACAAAATATATCAAAACTGGATTGGAAATCAAGCAAGGTCAATCTTTTGTTTTATTTATTTATATGTGTGTATATATGTTTTTAATAACTCGTAATTTGACTATACATGAACTTTTTTGTAATGCGTTTACTCTATTATCACAATATTTTAATATCGCACATATCTCAAGTATTATGTAAACGTGTACACTTACCTTATCGTTTATTGACTCTCGAATATATTTTTTGATCGTAAACATGGAAATAATTTTGAATCTGTAACTAAATAATGTAGTATTTTTATACTGAGAATAAAACAATAGAATGTATGTATGTATGTGTGTATGTAAATGAGGCATACACACGCTGGTACATCACTCTCTTGGTAAATTCGATTTTTCACCCTTTTATAGGTCAGTTATCACACTTTATTTCATTGCACCACTTTTGTAAATACTTTACCGTTTTAGTTGGTGCATTTCTTGTTTTGGTTTGGCAAAAATCTGCCCCGTTTTCAGTTGTTTTAGTTTTCTCTGTTTGTGTTACTCGTCAAGAGGCCCGCCAAGATGGCCGCCTCTATGATGAGTACACGTGTCAACCCCTTTGCTGGGTTGACACGAAAGCATGGAGTCAAATGCATGTCACTGGATGGCGTTAAAATTGAAAAATATGTTGAGGCTTTCTCACAGCTTTGTGGTCCGGAAAAAATTGTTGCAGCCTCTTGTGCTAATGGCAGCGTAATTTTTTTCTTTAATTCACTTGAATCTGCTGAATCTGTGTGTGCATCTGGGTGTGGAATTGAGCACACATTTATTACTATACAACCACTCGTGAAACCCGCAACGAAAGTCCTGCTATCCTGTTTATACCCTACTACAAGAACAACTTTTACGGTATGGTAAAGTAGTGAGCAAAATAAATACAATTCTACTAGGCTGCAAAAGTCACAATTTGAGACACGTTAAAAGTTTTCGCAGACAAGTATACATGCTGTGCGATCAGAATAAACTAGAAGGTGTGCTTAATGTCGTTTTTGAGGAGTGTAAATATCGCATTTATTTATCAACAGACAAAATTATTTGTTATAAATGTCACAAAAAAGGCCACACTCAACGTAACTGTAGTCAAATTATAACACCTGTACCTACACCCGCAGTCACTAACAATACAAACCCACAAACTGATATTCAAAACGATAACAAAAACGCAAATCAAAACCCAAACCATGACGATAACACTCCCCCAAATGATATGCAAACCGATTATGTTACAGATAGTGAAAACAGCACAATCTATACCATACAAAACGTTAATATAAATAAACAAATATGAATGAAGCGATCGATGCAACAGCATCTGAACCAGCTCAAAACAAACAATCTGCCACGTGTTCAGTTCTTTCTAATGCAAATGATGCCTCTCAAAATGAGTGTGTCAATGACAATACACCCAGACCCACGCCAGTACTCATTCAAACAGACCCGCATTCCACTGAAACAATTGACACAACCACTCGCTCAACTGAATCTGAACCAAACAGCTCAACAACTACCATTGGTGCGGTGGAGGTACAAACCCTTACACTGCTGTCACTGCAATGCCCATTGATGTCTTTGACAGGAAGCAGTCCTATAACTCAAAACACCTTATTGAACAAGCAAGCCAGTTTTGTCCTGACCTCCGCTTACTAATAAGATCGCTAACTGATTTCCACAAAAACAATGACCTGCCATCCAAGGAAAAGGTCCGCATCCAACGACTATCCTACAGAATCGCTAAAAATATTGGGATCGCAAGAACACCAGTTGAAAACAAACGAAGCAATGAAATCCTTGATAAAAAGCGTGGTATTTCTACTACCTGTAGTAAAAGGTCTAAAAGAGATAAACAGTAAATTGTATCATGACAACTATAATAATGAACTCTCCACTTGTGACGTACCAATGGTCTATTTGTTGTTCTCATATTCATCCATATATGAGTCTTAGTTTTATTATATTATTTATTGTTCCAATAACTGGATCTATGTTCTTCCAAATCATTGCTGGTCAGATTTTAACATCTGTCTTCTTGCCTACATTGTGCTATTTATTATCCGTATTTGTCACATTCATCAAATCAATGTTGGGGAGTGTTTTCACAGTTGAAATGAAACTCTGCTCTGCTACTAGTCTTTCAGGTCTGTTCACTATAGCAAAAATGCTTCTTGGGTATTATATGTACTGTTCAGTCATTGATATTATAAAATCAAACATGCAGATTGCTCTTGCAGTTGAACTGGTGTGTCAACTATTACTGTGGCAGCAATGTCTGTACTCTCTGACAATTTTTTACATTACTCATGGCTCAATATTATATACATAGGTATTGATTTCACAGCAGACTTTCAACTATTCTATGTTACACCTGAGTGTATAACAAGTGTACAAGCTATGGTCACCATGACAACAACGTCGTTATTTGGGTTTTGTCTATATCATACATTTTTTAATATTTTAAAATCAAACTTGATTCTTGCTCTTATAGTTTTCAACTATTCTATGTTACACATGAGTGTTCCTGTGTCAGCATTGTTTCATTGATACTATAGCCACGCTTATTATAATGCCGGCTCTTTACCTAAGATAGCTATCCTGCTTCACAACTCGTGCATAATGAGACACGAAATAGCGATTAGCATCATGAGCTACTCCTTTGTTTTTTTTAACTTTCAATACTACCAGTTTGAATTCATCTGTCTCTGTGTTAGCACCTGCAAAACATGGAATAGTCGATGTGTCTTGATTCAATGTTTTTTAAATGACATTCATGAATTGATTTTTCCTGGTCTTGTTCTCTGTTTCGTATATGCCATAATATGGCTGATGTATCTGCGCTGACATGGAACATCCATGGATGTCATGACGCATTTAAACGATACCAACTATTCGAGTTCCTCAAAATTAATCATCCTAGTGCATTTTATTTTCTACAAGAAACACACACCATCCAATCCGATGAATCTACTTGGCAAGTTGTCTGGAGGGGATTGATTATCAATAAATTAATTTCTGGCAACAAAACTACGGGAATAGATGGTCTGCCCGCTGTATATTATAAACACTTTTGGCCCATTTTGGGCACTGATCTTCACCAGGTATTTGATCGAGGCTAATCAGCTCCCTATTTCTTGTAGGCGAGCGGTCATAACGCTTCTACCAAAAAAAGGAAACACCAATCTTCTAAAAAACTGGCGGCTAGTAAGCTTGATGTGCGCTGATTATAAGATCTTAACAAAGGCACTCTCCCTCCATTTTAAAACCATCCTAGGTGATATTATTCATACTGACCAAAGTTATTCCATTCCTGGTCGACAGATATACGACAATATACACCTTGTCAGAGACGTCGTTACATATGCTAATGATCTAAATATAACATTGGGTATTGTATCCCTCGATCAAGAAAAAGCTTTCGATCGGGTGCACCACAGATACCTTTTAAAAACATTAAAGGCATTTGGGTTTGGTCCAGAGCTGATTAAATATATACCACCTTTATACACAGACACACAAAGTCTTGTTCGCATAAATGACTCTTTGACCAGTCCCGTGCAGTTTATGCGTGGTATCCGACAGGAATGTTTGCTGTTAGGACAATTGTATACTATTGCTATCGAGCCGCTCCTACACAAGATTCGTACCCAAAGCGGTATCCGTGGTGTCATAAATGACAACATACCTGAACAAAAAGTAAACCAAACTGCATATGCTGATGACATCAGTTTTTTCATCACCGAAAACCCTGATTTTACCAAACTGCAGGAGTGGCTTTTAATTTACGAGAAAGCTAGCAATTCATGCATCAACTATGGTAAATCGCAGGGCTTATGGGTTGGTGTGTGGAAAACTAGAACTGACAAACAACTTAATATAGGTTGGAACAATAACGGGTTGAAAATCCTTGGTATTTACATTGGAAATAATCCCACGTTCGTGGATAAAAACTGGAGCAAATACATGTATGCGCCTGTCATGTCCTATAGAGGGCGTGCTATTGTAATTAATAACCTTGTAGTATCCAAATTGCTTCATGGGTTGATATGTTTGTGCCCACCCACACATATTGTTGAGTCTGTCCAACGAAAGCTTCTTGACTTTTTTGGCAAGGTAAACACTGGGTAAATGCAGAAGTTGTCTACTTACCAATATACCGTCTACAATTTATACAGCGATATCTTTACTTCAGCTCAGGTCACCCTTGTTTCATGTTTACTGACTTTTTTCTTAGAAAGTTCCAACATCTGAAATATGACAAGCATTTGTTTATCACTGAATTCCCACAACATTCGTATAATATGCTTGATTTCTATTGTAACTTACTAAAAACCTATCGGTCAATCACATATATTCATAAAGATACGCCATCTAATATTCCTAATCTATGTCAAGAACCGTTGTTTCACAATAAACTAATTCTACACCATCTACATAAAACGCCATTGAATATCACACACAGGCCGGTTTTACAAAAATTGGTGATCTCATCGATGGTAATGAATGGCGCTCTGCTGAACTGCTCTACCCTCAAATCAACATGCACTCCAAACGTGTTCTTAATATCGCATTGAATGTAATACACAAAGCAATTCCAATTAAAAGAAATATTACAAAAAACTAACAATCCGCCAAATACGAATGTCACGACTACCACATATTCTCTTGAATTAATCTACAGAGATGACGATAATGACATATTAATAAACTGTCCACTGTATAAACTAGAAAAGGGCACAATTTATAAATTTCTAATCTCTACCCGAAAACTGATAAAAGATCCCACCCACCCAGGCACAGGTGTGATCTGTTATCTCTTGATCCTGAAAAACCAATATTTAAAGATTGCTACATTGCACCGCTAACGAAAAAAGATGGAGATTTACAGTGGCGACTTCTTTATGGGGCATACTGGAGATTTTCTGGTTAAGTCTGGTTTACAACAGACAGATAACTGTCCATTTTGCCAGGATAAAGACGATCTCGTCCATATTTTTGTAGTGTGTACAAGAACGGAGAAAGAATACCACTATCACAGTATCTACTAGGCGCCACTGGAGGCACAAGCATAACACAGAAACATAGATTACTATGCTACATACTCGTCTCATTGAAAGCAGCTATCCATGTGACACAGGTAAAGAAAATGAAAGGACTACCTAAAACGGACACCACTCAAGCCTTTAGGCGAGACTAAAATGGAGAATTAACACCGAGTACAACTATCATCATCTCAACCATACAGTCGACCAGTTCAAGTATCGGTGGTGTAACAACAATGCGCTGGCATCCATTGCAGAAGATAGACTCGTCTACCCGGATTATTTGAAATAACATCCTTATGAACATTGTAATCATCATCGTACTGTATTATTTATAGTTATTCGATTAATACTTAAATATTGTCATTACTACTTACCTGAACAATACTTACTCGTCATATTTATTCGGAATTGATATCTTGTGTTTCTTGTAAACCTATATTTTTATCCTTTTTAGTCATGTAATAACAGAAATGTAAATATCTTTTTTTATACCTGCGAATAAAAATTAGAAATGTATGTATGTCTGTGTTTCGTTGTGTTTCTGCATTTTTTTTGATCCGGCGGGGGATATTAATTTGGGTCGTGTCTGTGCATCCGTGTGTGCACATTTTCACATTACCAGCTTTTTCTCACACATGTGTGATCCAATTCAGGTCAGAGTTGGTACAGAGACAGGAATTGATGGTGCTTTTATGCACATCAAGTTATTTTTTCGATTCTTCAAAGTTTCACTGTGTTTTTGTTTGATTTTTAACATTTTTCCTTCTAAACTGCTGGAAAATCCTACTTTTCCCGAAATTACCCGAGTTTAATCCGAGTTTTGATGATGCATACGCAGTTCTCGTCTCGGTGGAAATCAGTCATTTTTGTGTGAGGATATTGTATCCCGGAATTGTATCTTTATATGCGCAACGCTTATATGGACAAAATTGTGTCTCGTCAATTTCAAAGGTAAGAAACTGTGCTTGTTATGGTATTTATACACTTTGAATTATCGTTTGTGTCTCGGGTTTGGTGATCGTGAGAAACTACAGCTAACCTGGCGAGAGCTTCGCCAGAAAAACTGCCTTTTTATTATGGTTGTAGGAACTGATTATGTATTGTGTAAATTGAAAGTTTACCTCGTGATTTAAGAGGTTTGCAGTGCTCTCACCGGGATTCAAACATCGTGGTGGTGTTGGTGCAATGCTGCTCTGAGACGCTTGCCAGACTTTGCCTCGCCCAAAATCATTATCGCCATGCTTGATTTCCGCAACATTTACATTATGATTTCCACAGCTATTGTTCTATGAGATGCGTCCTCAAGTTTAGTTGGGTCGGCATGTACTCATTGAAAGTGTTGGTTTATTTACGTAATCCACTGATCACGCCAATGCGAAGTTAAAAATATGTCGCTACTTGGAGAGCTTGCCCAGAACGCTACTTGTCCCAAATAAACGTACCAGTACGTTTATTTTTTTCCCTGAAAAATTCCACCCGGTACATTCTTATTTGGGACGGTTTATTCATTTTTCTAAATCGGGCAGATTAAAAAAAAATCACGCCGTTTTTCCCATGAAAAACGAAGCCAAAAGATCGCACTAAAACATCGGTAAATATCTTCCGTGTTGCTTTCACCATGAGGTCGTTGAACTGTCATTAACGTATTTAAATGTTTATGGTAATTTGAGCACATGGGCACCATCCAGCATTTTGATTGGTTGATTAGCAACTTGACCAATTTGGTCAATAAACACACCTCGTCAGCATGGATAACATGGCGGATATTGTATGGCATGGAGCGTTAGCATGTAATCAAAATCATTGGCTTACGATAATACTAAGTTGAATTTTACTTGCATTTTATAACAATTCAACGAATTTATTTTTTGTACGTTAATATAATCACTACTGAGTACTAATCAACAATTACGACACTTCAAAAACAAGTAAGCTGCCGTACTGTGATCATTTGCTACTAACAAAAAATAATGCATATTAAATATAGTGAATATTTTTTGTTGTCATGTGAACAGTTTTTTTGATTGACTGTAATTTTCCAACATTTCATGACACCCATTGTAGAACCAAATTAATATTTATTCAACATTAAAACAAACTACAGTGAGTTGTTCTATGGTCGTATAAAAATAAAATAAACTACATTAAGATACAGTAAAGTTACCAATTAAACAGAATCCTAAATAAAGCTTAATAATATTACAAACACATAGAATCACAATAAACTTGTACGATACAGTACAATACAATACACTAACTACTATTGCTAAGGAGTGGAAAATCACATTCACATTAGAGTCATAACTATGGAAAGAATATTTTTATATTTGGTGGAGCTGCTCATATATCATTTGCATACATTTTTGTATGTATTGTGCAGTTTTCCAGCCAGTCCGACTCGAGTAGTGATTGGTTTGCTATTCATTACATCTTGCAGCCTTTCAAACAGTATATTGCTACACATGTATCAATTGTTGTCCATGTATATTCCTAATTGCTCAGTGAAAACTTGCAATTTCTTTCTGGCTGGTATAAATATATTAAGTAATATGTTTTCGTACTGAAAAGACAGTACACAAATATCTTTTTTAATTAAATTTAACAGCTAATGGGAGCATATATGCTACAACCTCTGCTTACTTTTGACTAAATGTTTTTTTGTTTTTTTCAGGTGCAGAGCCAGAATTTTTTTCTCGGAAAGCAAAGCCACTGAAACTGCATATATTACAAAAGCATACTATTCGCTGCAGGTTTGACAATTGTATAAAGTTTCGCAGGTCCTCTTTTTTTTTACTTTGAGAAGTGCTGTCAACCAAAGCATAAATATGTGTTGCTCTGTACATAAAGTTCAATTTCACACGATTTGTTAATATTAATGTATGATAATAAAAACTTGATAATATTTTTCTGGATTCTTGCACTTTATTTGTATCATTGTCGTATGAGAAGTACTCTTGTCCTTATTTAGGGCCACAAACTACATGTAGATCTGTACATGAAGTACATGGGAAGTAAAGTTGTTGACACAGGTAATGTACACCAAGGATCATTGCAGTTTCTCAGTTCCTCATCTGGTGCTAGTACTTGTATGACAAACAGTATCAGTTACTGTCTAAAATATCAGAAGTTTTTCGCTGGAATAGTTCTGTGATTGACAGTGTCCTTGTATTAGGAATACAGTTGTACAAGGGAGTTTATTCAAATAGACACAACACTGACTCTTCAACATATTTGCAGATGTGATTTGCATACTTACATGTCATTTTACCTGTTGTACTTGTTTGGTGTTCTTCCTGAGACCAGGATGGAGAGTGCTACAAACTTGAAAATGCCATAGAAATCATGTTTGACAATTTATGTCCATGCCAAAAACTGGACAAATTATATGTTACAACTTTCAAATGACAACAAGTGAAGGCAGTATCATTCATGACCTGTTTGATTGAATACAATTTTATGGCTTGGAGGCCATTTTTTTCCTTAAAAATCTAAAAAAAAAAACAAGCTTTTTCTCAGATATGTCATCCAGTTTTGTTCAAAGTTGGTACAGGGACAGGTAATAATTGTTTACAAGTGCACATCGCATTATATGTTTAACAAGTTATAAATTGTCTCAGAAAAGCCAAATGAATAAATTTTTACCCCATCCCCTAAAATTGTAACACATCAATTCTGAACAATTAATAATTTAATTTTAATACAGCTCACAATAGTTGTGTTCACGCACAGCTCCTTAGCACGGGCTAAGAGGTGAAATTCCTTAGCCCGTGCTAAGCAAAAGTGCGTGAACGCTTAGCAAGGGCTAAGGAATGCTAAGTATGGGTTAAATCTGATCCAAATTTAAGACGCGGTCTAGACCCTTAGCACGGGCTAAAGAAGTGTGTGCGAATGCTTAGCCCAGGGCTAAGCGCCCTCTCCGGCGACCTTTGGGTGTGAACATGCATGTGATCAAATATATCCAACTTTCTCATTCCCAAAATGGCAACCAAGCTAATACTTCCACACTGATCGGGTCGCTGTAGTAGAGCGTACAGCAGCACCAATCGTAGACCAAATAAATTTGGTTCGCTGTGTACGACATGCATTAATAAAACTTACGCCGTTGTATACTATTTCTGTGCATCCAAATAAGTTGGGTCCGTCTTCTCTCGCGTTCCTGTGCACGTCGCTTCAAAATTAGAACGAAACATGTCAGCAGCAGAAATAGAACCTCGCGCATGTCATCCATTTTTCGTTCGTAAATAGCAGCTTGCACCTTAGCCCGTGCTAACGACTGGCCCTCCCTGTGCGTGGACGCAATTGGGTCTATCCGAAATGCAAATATGCTAGATAAGCCTAAATCAGCTTAAATCTTAGCCCGTACTTTTTGTAATGTGAACACAACTATTGAATTAATTCACTCTGACACAAACCCAGTTCAATATAAGTTTTTAAATTTTTTCTGAGCGGGGCACAGCAAATGTGATATCCCAGAGTTCAATGCGTTTTGTACCATCCAATATACACTTTATCTCCGCACGAGGGCGCAATTTCAAATTGAAAGAAAAACTAGCATCCTCGGGGGCGGAGCTACGTCACGGACGTTCTACGTTGCTAAGACGCGCACCACTGTACCACGTATTTCTATGGGCTTTGTGCGCGCTGCTGTGGAACGCCAGTGGAGCCGGTGAAAACTCGAGAAAACAACACAAACTCAACTTTCAAGTAATCCCGAACAACCAAATTCATATATGTTACACACGTAGGGCTAATCTTGTTGTACTGTTCAGAGGAGTCTCAACAACCATCGCAAAGTACCGTTTTCTGCGAGTTTTTGGTCTTTGTTTTCACCGCGAGGGTTGCCAGGCGGTAGAAAATGCCCGGATGTCCGCCCCCCCGAGGATAGACGCTATCAGCATTCTATGACCTCAATTGACCCACCAGCCTCATTCCCAACTTGATACTGGAATTCTCATTTGTTTGATGTATTTGAAGTTTTTTACCCGGATCGTTTTAACCTTTTCAATAAATAGTTATAGACTATAATTGATTATGCGAAATTACTGCATTTTTGGTGGTTTTTGGCCTACTCCTCTCACTGTTATGTTAGAATTAGAATGGATTTTCAACATGGCAGCTCACAATGTTATGTTCGGTAAGTCCTTTTTTTTTACATTTTACACGAAAAAAAGCAATTTTTAGAAAATAACGTTCGATTTCTTCAATTGTTGGCGCCTTTTTTGTTGCAAAAATGCTGGTCGTTTAAATGAAAAACGTAATTTTGTTGGGGATTTCGAGAGCCTTACAACGATATGTAGATCGACCATATACACGTTATGTCCCTCATAGGAGTAGTGAATAAAGTGTCATAATGTATTTTGTCATTAATTTGCATACCATATATTCACTCTTGAGATAATATATACACTATTGAGATACTATGGGTATAGGGATAAAATGAACATTTTCCATGTATCTGTTTTTGATACCAATGCATTTCATTCGTTTCTCTCAATATTATTTTCTGACATATTATTCATAATAAATTATGTAATATTAAAGTGAGAATATACTAAATATAGTTAATAACAAATGATTTTCAAAAAAAAATGTGCCACGCCCCCTCCACTTGCCCCATTTCTCCAGTAAACGTGACACACATTGATGTGTTTGAAGTTGAAGAATTAATACCTAGAAAATAGTGTCATTACAAATTTGACAATTTAGGCTGACTTTAGAATAGTTTTACCAAGTGTAAATTATAATTTATTATTATGACAGATTTTTTATATTAAATATTGAGATTAGTTTAATAACAAATGATTTTCAAAGAAAATGTGCTAGGCTCCCTCCCTCCACATGCCCCATTTTTTACAGTCAAAGACTTCATAGAAAATAGTGTCATTACAAATTTGACAATTTAGGCTGACTTTGGAATAGTTTTACCAAGTGTAAATAATAATTTATTATTATGACAGATTTTTGATATTAAATATTGAGATTAGTAATGCATCTTGTGTTTTGTTTCAGATCTTTTGTGCTGAACTTACCATGGACAATTTGCATGTGACGAGTGATACCTGGCTTGATTTTATATACAACATGGAGATGTGATGCACATAGTGTGCATTTGTATTCCTTGTGTGTGCCAAATAAAATTTCAAAATGTGATTCAGCAGAATCCAACAAATTCACTTCAGTGTGTTCAGTGTATTTAATTTCAAATGCTAGTGAAGCTGCTTCAAGTTTCTTATCAAGTTTGTTAAGATCATCCTTTTTAGTAATTTGAAATAACTTTGCTGTATGATTTTCTTCATTAATTTCAACCTTGGTATCAAATTGGTCGACCAGTTTTTGATTTTCAGATAACTTTGCAAACTTTTGTATAAATTCCAGTTGTTGGTCGATCTTTTGAGCCTCGTTGAAGAGCTCGTCAATTAGTTTACCCACGTTACTCAATTTAGCATGAAGGTGATCCATAGTGTATTCATTTATGGGGTCATACTTTATAAGAGAATGTTTACTCTGACCATTACTTTTTTCTTCTGCCCATGAATTCATATCCGCAAGAGTGATAGACATATCCCATTCATGATTTGGATTGTGACATTTATGAACTGTAGCCAAACATAAATTGCAGAAAAAACTGGTATTCTTTCTCTGCAAGACCAAACTTTTATACTTTTCATCTCGTTCCAGTTTTCTACAGTACTTCATCCCCTTTATACCATGTTGGGCAAAATTTTTCAGTGCATGCCAGAACAGGAAGAATATCAACTTCTATTAATGCATCACTCTCTGGGGCATTTATAATGGCAAATGGAATGCGGCTTGCATCAGACTGTGGATTTGGATCTCTCCATACTTCATTACCATTACGTATACGTATAGCACCACTGATGGCAAATACTTTGAAATTTTGGGACACTCCCTTGAAATCTTGGAAAGTGTTGCCACCCTCACCTACAACTACATGTATTTCTAACTTCTGTCTCTCATTTTCATCATCAAGGTCATAATCCAATTTGTTTTCAGTCAATATGTTGAGAACGCTTCTCCAAACCAGGCCTTCAATATCATGAACAAACCAGTCCTTTTTATTTTGAGAGGCAGTTTCTGACACCATATTGTGGAACCGTTTCAAATTATTTCTCAAAGTGGTTAATCTGGGAATTCTTGAAACATTTTCTTGTGTTCTCAGAGATTTCTCTAAACCATCATAGTCAGTTTCAGATAGACCGCACCCTAGATGGATAAATATGTGTTCTGCTTCAGAATCATTCCATAATTTAGTGTCATCTGTAGTCTAATCTTATTTCTGGGAAGATGGTGCTGCTAATAAAGCCAATTTAACAGAAGGAGGCAGAATATCTGATGCAATGGCTTCCTTGAAAAATGATACAGATAATACTGATTTGGCAAATGCTTTATCTTTATTTAATTGTAATTGCCAAAGGGCACTCTCATCAAATCCAGACAACTTTTCACCTACTGCCTGGTGCTGATTTAAGATTTTACTGATATAGGCTCGACTCCCAGTGTCTTTCTTAGAAATTGCTGATCTTTTCGTGCTAAACAGAACTGCAAGAGAGACTTCCAAATATTTCTTTGAATCATCCCATTCGTGACCCTTTAAATATTCCAGCAAATTTCTCACCACTTGTCTTACTTGAGATGGCCCCTTTTGAATGATCAAATCGGAAAGTTGCCCTATTTTATTAGCAACGAGCGATCTCGCCTTCATCAGCTTAAATCTGTGAAAAGAACGGCTGGCAGTAGAGCTTGTCGTCATTCCCATAACGAACAAATCATTCGACGCGATAGCATAAAATCGCCTACAAACCATTCGAAGTGAGCACATCGTTTTAACTTTCTCAAACAGTGAACTATCGTCATCACTGTCATTAAAAAAGCAACAAAACCCGAATATTCGAGTCAAAATCTCGGAAGAAAGATCAGAAAGCGAACAACATTGTGTGCTGACGGACAACATCGGCGATCGACTGAGCAGTTGAAGCCGATTTCCCACGTGATTTTGCGGCTAAACTTGCCTGCTTGACTCTTTTGGATACTCTTGGCATGATTGTGTAGGAATACGTCCAGAAAATGTGATATTGGTACAATAAATCGCACGATAAGCACATGGAAGGCGAACCCAGAAACAACTCAAGCGCTAAAAACGTTTTTTGCGAAAAACGATGCCAGAATTTTCAGTTCTGCGCATAGCAATATGCGTTGGTACAGAACGTGTTGAATTCTGGGTACAACCTCGTACCGTGTGGGGGCTATGACATGACATGTCATGTCTTGTTATTCTTCATTTAGCATTCCGCTATAGTTGTTGTAACCTTTTTTCAAATATCTACAATCTGAAGACTGTAATGTTATTGCTAGTAATAACTAATGCTTGATGACAAACATAGTTCATCTTTACTATTAGCACCATATTATTGCAAAATGTTACAATAGTGAGTGCGAAAATGTAGCTGTTGTAAGTGTTGAAATCTGTCCTTTTTGACAGTTGAATGTATTACTTGAGAACAGTGTCATTCTGGGGATGCCATGCAATTGGTTTAGATATGAAACTGAGACCTCAATTCAAAATTATCAGCATGTAAAATTATAAACTTAGTAAAAATTAATTGTGAAGGAAAGTATCAATCATTGGTCAGACCACCATCACATTGAACAGGTTGATGCAACACCTATCTTGGATTCAATCAAAAAACAACAATTTTGACTTGTGGCAATAAAATTGAAATTCAATCGTCCCACAAACTTTACCACACTTTGAACGTGAAAAACGATACATTTCCTGTTGTTTAATAGTTTTACAAGGGATAATAGGAACAAAAGCATTGAATTCATACATTTTAACAGAAACAGCTCATTGTTTTGCAGGGAGAAACATCAGCAAATAATATATTGACTGTTACAATGCGAAATATTGAAAATTATTTGTCAACTGGGTTTCATTTGTCCCTAAAACATTAAAATTTTGCCCAACTTCTGTAACCGTATAACACACATGTCACTGGGCTTTGCACATCGCTACTAATTCAGCTGAGTGATACCTTCAGCAACCAGGCTTGGAAAATGACTGTGAGATTATGTACTATTTAATAGTGATGGCATAGTGTAGTGTAGGATGAGGTGAGTCTATTGTGTACATAGGGGTGACTCTCAGTGATATGTGTAGGATGAGGTGAGTCTATTGTGTACATAGGGGTGACTCACAGTGATATGTGTAGGATGAGGTGAGTCTATTGTGTACATAGGTATGACTTCTAGTGATATATGTAGGATGAGGTGAGTCTATTGTGTACATAGGGGTGACTCTCAGTGATATGTATAGGATGAGGTGAGTCTATTGTGTACATAGGTATGACTTCTAGTGATATATGTAGGATGAGGTGAGTCTATTGTGTACATAGGGGTGACTCCCAGTGATATGTGTAGGATGAGGTGAGTCTATTGTGTACATAGGGGTGACTTGACATTAACATTTTATTTAATATGAATGTTGCCTGTGTATTATTTACCAAATAGCATTTTTTTATATGTATAGAATGATGTGTGCTTAGATTCAGAGTGGCAGTCACTCTGTATCTGTGTAGTAAACATGTCTAATAATACAGAGGGTTTAATTTGTTACAGATTAAAAATATTATGGACGCTAATGATAAAGTCACAAGTGATGCAGATCCAATGTTTTATATGAAGTAAGTCTTATTATGACGACTCAATGATGCTTGCTGAGTTAATTATTCTTTTCTTTCGTCAGACTAAATTTTGGTCTCTTCATTCCAAAATTTCAAAATTGATAGATATTTTGTGATGTAATATTTACTAGAGAGCAGTATTCATACATAGGTTGCCTGGTTGTTATAATTATTTGTTGTTTTAATTATTTGTTGTTTTTTGACTCCCAGGTATTTGAACATCTACATTGGTATGCCAGATGTAGAAGAAGGGTTCAATATCACAAAACCAATATCACCACATGAATGTAGGTTACGAGACATGTCTTATTCTGCTCCAATCACAGTGGATGTTGAGTACACAAGGGGACAACAAAGAGTGGTTAGGAACAATCTACCTATTGGCAGGTCAGTTAGCATACATTGTAAACCACTTTATTTTAGAATCATGGTTTGTAGTTTGTAGTCATCAAACTAGAATCCTTTTTAGAGTCTGTCTTTTCCAAACTGTTGACTGGAATCTTTCATGGAGTCACAGTTCCCAAACTATTGAATTGGATCCTTCTTGGAGCTGCAATGACATTCCCAAACATGAATGTTTTCAAACTATTGATTGGGATCTTTGGTGTGACAGAAGCTTTTGTATTCTCATTCCCACAAATGTATAAAACTTGCAAAAAAAATAATAATAAGTGTGGCTTATTATTTTACTCCACAGTATTTATTAAAGCCCTCGTATGAAGAAGACACACTTATTTTTAGTTATTTTTGTCATCATAATAATTACATGCTTTAATTTGAGGTAGTTGTCCTTGGCTTATACATGTAAGGAATCATGTCAGTAAAATAATGAACTTCCATTAGTCATTGAGCATAGCCAAATCAAGATAGGGACAATTACGTAATTATAAGTATTTGTGATTTTCCTCTTTCCATAGAATGCCAATTATGCTGAGAAGTTCTAATTGTGTTTTGACTGGAAAGTCACCAGCAGAGTTGGCTAAATTAAATGAATGTCCAATAGACCCTGGTGGTTATTTTATTGTAAAAGGTGTTGAGAAAGTCATACTTATACAGGAACAGTTATCCAAGAATAGAATGATAGTGGAAGCTGATCGGAAAGGAAATGTAGCTTGCTCTGTCACAAGGTAGGATTTAGATGGAAATTGGTGAAAAATAACGTGAGTAAATTTTATCTAAAGAATGTTAAATCTCAGATATATCGTTCATGAGTGGAAAATCCTGCCCAGTTTAATTAGTCAAAAAACAGGCACTTATGGATTGATCTTTGTGTGTGCATGCATGTGTATGTGTTCAAACCTATATTTTAGACATTCCTGGATTACATTAAAACTTCGCACATACACTGTATATACATGTAATATTAAACATATGCACATCAATTTGTTTCACAATCTGATTCAAGATGGCTGAATGGCGGCCATTTTTCCTCGCAAAAAATCATCAAAAATCAAGCATTTCTGCCATTCTGGAACCGGATCTCAGTCATTAATGGATGGATTTAATTCAAACTTGGTTCATACAATAGACATTATTGGTCATTGATGCACGTCATTTTGTTTTTTTCTGATCAAATTCAAAAAGGATAACTGACAGCCATTTTGTTTTTATTAATGAATCCGGTTCTGGAGCCATATCTCTGACATGCTTTGACTGATTATGTTCCATGAGTACAGGAACTGTTATTGAAATAAACCCATCATCATTATATGCATCATATAGTGCATGTTAGTACTAAATCCAAGTTGTCATGGGTTTAAATTTTATCTGACATTGATTATCACCTGTACCATCCAACCCTGTAGTGTGCCATAGACACAATAGTCGACCCAAAGCCACTGTACCCTGTGTGAGTGTGTCATTGACATCATAGTCAACCAAAAGCCACTGTACCCTGAGTCAGTGTGCCATGGATCAACCCAGTCACAATCAGACCAAAACCACTGTACCCTGTGTGAGTGTTCCATTGACACAATAGTTGGCCCAAAGCCACTGTACCCTGTGTGAGTGTGTCATTGACATCATAGTCAACCAAAAGCCACTGTACCCTAAGTCAGTGTGCCATGGATCAACCCAGTCACAATCAGACCAAAACCACTGTACCCTGTGTGAGTGTTCCATTGACACAATAGTTGGCCCAAAGCCACTGTACCCTGTGTGAGTGTGTCATTGACATCATAGTCAACCAAAAGCCACTGTACCCTGAGTCAGTGTGCCATGGATCAACCCAGTCACAATCAGACCAAAACCACTGTACCCTGTGTGAGTGTTCCATTGACACAATAGTTGGCCCAAAGCCACTGTACCCTGTGTGAGTGTGTCATTGACATCATAGTCAACCAAAAGCCACTGTACCCTGAGTCAGTGTGCCATGGATCAACCCAGTCACAATCAGACCAAAACCACTGTACCCTGTGTGAGTGTTCCATTGACACAATAGTTGGCCCAAAGCCACTGTACCCTGTGTGAGTGTGTCATTGACATCATAGTCAACCAAAAGCCACTGTACCCTGAGTCAGTGTGCCATGGATCAACCCAGTCACAATCAGACCAAAACCACTGTACCCTGTGTGAGTGTTCCATTGACACAATAGTTGGCCCAAAGCCACTGTACCCTGTGTGAGTGTGTCATTGACATCATAGTCAACCAAAAGCCACTGTACCCTGAGTCAGTGTGCCATGGATCAACCCAGTCACAATCAGACCAAAACCACTGTACCCTATGTGAGTGTGTCATTGACACAATAGTCGGCCCAAAGCTACTGTACCCTGTGTGTGTGTGTGTGCGCATGGGCACGTGAGTTGAGTCGGTTGCGGGTAGAAACCCGGAATAGAGAGATCGAGAAGTTCACCGTACGGTAACAATAACTCAACAGTTTATTCGCTTCACTCGATTACATGCAAGTTACAATGAAACAACAAACAAACTACTAATAGTAACACCGGGATGTGATAGGTTGAAATAAGTGTGGGTGTGGCAACAGCAGTGGTTGTCTAATTAGGTCAGACTAACAGTCTCCACATTACTCCCGGCGGCAGAAATAAAATACTACATGTACATGCATTGTAGTAACGAACAAATCACTAGAAAATCGAATAAAACATAAGAAATATAAGCGAATAATAGAAAAACAACGTTGATGTTCACAAAAAGAATACGAACTAAACAATTTAAAATTAAACGGTAACTAGCACAAATTAAGTCATAAAAATGTTCGATTTAAGAAGTAGGACCTGACCAGTCATTAATCCAATCCCTAATTCTTTGTCGGGCTCTGATGTTCGCCTCACGCCGTGGAGGCCGATTAGAAATAACATTAGCAGTACGTGTGTCATTAGAATCGTTAATATGTCTATTGTTATCAGTGTCCAAGATTTGTATATTATCAGTGTCCAAGCAATGCATATTATCTGTGGAGACTTCAATAGGATATAGTTTCACAATAGGACGATTTGTTTTACCATTACGCGTTCTGATATTTGCAGCGCGAGTTATACCGTCGTTTCCTGTTATAACAGACTCGACCACGGCTAAATCCCATAACGTACGTTTCTTGTTGTCTGAATGTACAAGTACAACGTCTCCAGACTTGATCGTGTTAGTTAATTTCCCGGTTTTTTGTCATTCATGTGGTTCTCGGAGTGCTGATAAATATTCTAACTCCCATTTTTTCCAAAGTCGATCCATAGTTTCACTGAGCTTTCGTGGCACGTTTATGGAGAGTTTCCTTTGTTTCGTATGTCGGATCGATGAGTTCCTCCATGTCGATAGTTACATGTGGTAATGTGTTCAATGTACGGCCATGGAGTAAGTGAGCTGGGGTGAGGGGAGTCGCCTTTGCGTCGTCACCATAAACATAAGTTATCGGACGGTTGTTTATTGTTGTTTCTATTTCGCACAATATAGTATTCATTTCATCCAATGTGACGAATGCGCGACGAAGTACTTTCTTTAACGTGTTCTTTGTCATACCAATCATGCGTTCATAGAAACCTCCTCACCAAGGAGCGCGTTTTGGAATGAATGTCCACTGAATGTGATGGTTTGCAAGGAAGGCTTTTACTTGCGGGTCGTTGAACAGATCGTTGATTTCCTTAGCGGCGGATAAGTAGGTCGTGGCGTTGTCAGAAACGATTCATGTAGGCAGAGATCTGCGAGCCGCAAAACATCGAAAATCGCGGAGAAAACTATCGGTTGATAAGTCTTGAACCAATTCCAAGTGTATTGCTCTGGTATTAGCACACATGAAGAGACATATGTAACATTTTCTCTCGCCACCATTTTCCCGTTTAACGTATAGTTCACCAGTGAAATCAATGCCACAAATCTGAAAGGGGTCAGATTTCTGGGTGTGATAGTTAGGCAGAGGGGCGGTGATTGGTTTCATGTAAGGACGTCCGGTAACACGTTTGCATATTACACATTTCCATAGTAACGCCTTGACGGTAGCTCTAATCCTTGTAATCCAGTATGTTTGACGTAATAACGTGACAGTACTTTGTAGTCCGGAATGTAATGATCTTTCATGGCATCACGAACTAGTAAATTCTCCAATGGGCGCATTGTGTAGACGACCACTACAGCGGATGACGTGTTGTTTATCAATAAATAAACAAAGTTGTCGAATTAAAGGCGAGGCTTTGTTATTTTCAACTTGTAGGGATTCACATTCTTTTTGATAACGCGTCTTCTGTACGTATACTATCCATGTTGATTGTGCCTGCGAGATTTCGTTCACTGCTAACTCATTCAGATTTCGAGATTGTGCAGGTTTTTTGATGTTATCGACGAACCTTAAAACAAGCGCGGTAATACGATTTAATTTTTGTAAAGACTTGTATCGATTTATATCAACAATTTGACCAATGCCGGTAGTACTGACAGTGTCCAAACCAGCATTGGTTTGACCGACGACGATGTCAGTGTTGATTTTGTCAGCGTTTTCAGTAGAATCGTGAAGCTCGATCTGTTCATCAGTGGTACATGTCGGGGTTTCCTTAGTCAGAACGTTGTTATGTACGCATTTCGGGCCATGCCACCAAAGTTTAGAATTGTTGAGCTGCTCTGTAGTTAAGTGTCTCTTGTCAAGAGATCGGCGGGGTTTTGAGTTGTTGGAATGTATCGATAGTCCCTGAATGAAAACAATTTAATTTCCTCAATGCGATGTGTGACGAATGCCGGTAATTTAGCTTTGCTGTTAATCCAGCTTAATACAATTTGACTGTCCGAGAAGAGAATTTTCTCCTCAATATGAAGGCGTGCAGATAGTTGATTTTCAACAAATTTTGTAAGTCCTAACACAGCTGCCATAAGTTCCAGTCGTGGTAGGGTGTTGTCTTTCACTGGTGCAACTCGGGATTTAGCCATGACTAGATTTGCCGATTTGTTTGATGCAAGATAGACAGATGCACCATACGCTTTAGTGCTGCTGTCCACAAAGCATACGAGTTTATAAGAGTTCGTTTCCTTGGCGTTAGTGTACAGGCGTGGAACGGTGATATTAGATGCATTTCGTAAGTCTGTTTCAATTTTCGACCAAGTGTTCGTTAATTGTGTCGGCAGTTCTTTATCCCATTCAAGATTCTCATTCCATAATGCCTGTATAAATATTTTTGCTTTTACGTGAACCGGATTTAATAGTCCGAGTGGATCAAACAAACCATTCGTACGTCTAACAATTTCTTGTTTAGTTATCTTCTCGGTAGGTTGGTGTTCGTACGATTTGTAGCCGATAGTATCTGTATTTGTATTCCACTTCATACCAAGTAATGATGGGTTATTGTCATCAAGTAAAACTCCGACGTCATCGTCGTCATTCTTTGCACCACTTAGAACGTTGTCGACATATATATTGTCGCGTAGATCCCTGGCGGTGTTAGTGTCAAACATTTGTAGGTGTTTTTGAATAACAGCATTTAAAATGGCGGGGCTGGCGACTGATCCAAAAAGAACAGATGAGAAACGGAAGACAATAAAGTCACTTTCTGTGTCGGTCGGATCCGAAAGCCATAGAAACTTTGTAAATTCTCTGTCCTCTTCATGAAGAGCCACGTGTAAAAATGCTTTCTCCAAATCACTGACCAAGGCTATCGGATGCGTACGGAATCTTAGCAATATACCTGCTAAATCATTAAGTAACATGGGACCCTTATCGAGACAGTCGTTAAGACTCGGAATTTGACAAGTATTGCAGCTGCAATCATAGACAATCCTAATTGGTGTAGTGGGAGAGTCCTTTTTGACGGCATGGTGAGGAAGGTACATGTAGTGCCCTTGATTCGGATTATCGGAATCCAGTCCTTCAATAAACCCGCGGTGTTCTTGCTCCTTTATAATACGGTCGTAAACAGGAAGTAAATCGGATGGAAGTTTACGTACCATATGACGTGTTCGTTTTTCAACGATCCGCCTATTTGTTGGTAATACCGGGTGATTTTCTTTCCAAGGAAGTCGGGCAAAGTATTGTTTGTCGCGTTTTTCAATATTCTGTTCGCAAAACGCTTCGAATTCGTCTGCCTTGTCATCAGTAGAGTCCGTGTTGGCAGGTTCACGAATGCCAATGGTGTCAGAGTTTAGTTACGGGGTCGTCAGTACGTGAATATGCGTTCACGTGAAAGCTGGTGACGTCAGTTGGGAATGACGCATCACGTGACGTTGGTCCAGAGAGTAGGTAACCCAAACGAGATGAAACAGCGATCGGCCCGTTGCCTTTGATGGTTTTGTTGCCCACGAATGACCAATAATGATCGGCACCAATCAAAAGAGATATGTTCAAATCTTTATGGTTTACAGCAGGATGCGCTAGCTGGAGTCCTTTGATGTGCGGTAAATTCAGTACAGCTGGGCAAATATGATTGTTAATTGGATTGCAGATTTCAGGAACAATTAACGTAGATATTGATATATCAGGCCCCGATGTTGTTTTTACCGTCAACGTTACGTAATTAAGCCTTTGCGGCGCGGATTTCTTATTGCCAAAGGTGGAGATTTGGACCGATGTTTGTCCGTCTGGCGTCAGGTGTAAATGTTTGGCTAATTTCTCGGAGATAAATGATCTTGTAGCTCCTTCGTCAAATAGGATTGTTGCGTCGGCCAATGCTTTATCCGAGTAGACTTGAGTAATCGCCGTTTTGAGAAGTACGTTGCCGCTAGTTGATTGAAGGTCGGTTGACACAGAATTAGCGTGGATTTTCTGGCTGTTGGTATTGCTTGAAGTGTCTGGTTTCGATAGTTTTGGCGATTGTTTGAACGCATGATGAATCGTTGTGTGGTGTTTGCTGTCACATTTCCGACATTTAAAGACTGATTGACAAGATTGCGAAGAGTGTCCTTTGCTTAAACAATTAAAACATAGTCCTTTCTTTTTGATGCGTTGCATATGGTCGGTTACGTTTGTGCAATCGAAGGGACGATGTGAATTACTGCAGAAAACACAGTTTAGTTTGCGAGTTTTTATGTTGGTTAGAAGTGCTTGAGCAGAGAACTGTGCATTATGCATAGGCGATTCGTTGTAGGCGAAAGACGATACGGAATTGTTAGAGATTTCGCCAGCCTCCATTGCTTCGATCTCCTTACACACAGATTCATGTAGATCTTTAAATGACCAATCGTCGGTTCCATGGTCGCGAGTGATGATTCGACGGAAATTTCCTGGAAGTTTTTCTAGGATGATAGGTATGAGGAAATCTCCGTACGAGTATTCGCTCTTTCCAAGCGCTTCCAAGCCTCTTCTGTAACTCTCCATGTTGTCGTAGAAAAACTTTAGTGAGGATAAGTCATTAGACGGTTTTGGCAATTCCCAAAGTGCTTTCATATATGCATTTCGTATTTTATGTTTCAGTCCGTAACGTTGTTTTAGTAATTCTAAGGCGTGTTTGTAGTTCTCGTTTGTCAGTTGTAATCCCTCGATTACTTTAGCCGCTTCTCCCTTTACATGTGCTCGTAGGTATTGAAACTTATTTACCTCATCCAGCATGTCGTCCTTGTCTATAGCCGCTTCAAACGTGTCAATAAAACTTTGCCAAGAAAGAATATCACCTGAAAATTCTTCGAGATCTAGTTTAGGTGGATTTACAGTTCGTCGTCTGGACGCTGAGTTGTTACTTGTGAACGACGTGCTTGACATTTCAGATGATGTCTGTGTTGTTGGCGTTGTTGGTGTATTGGCACGTTGGATGAAGTTCCTTATCTCCACGATTCTTTCTTTGATATCAATGACGTAGTTGTCTGCATCAAGAAATAGATTGTCGAACTCTGTTTCGTCGGCTCTTTTGAGAATTTCTTCATCCAGTGCTCTGATCTGCTCCAATCTTGATGTAATATCTTCATGCATTGCGATGAGAACGTCTTTTTCATGTTGCGTCAATGGGTCATCTTTGGACATAATGTCAGTGGCTTTTTGTAACTGTCTCGTCATTTGAGCACGGTGTCCTCTTCTACTTGCAGAATGTTTAACTCGTTCTGCCATGTTTCTATGCGTTGTAGAATTTCCTCCAAAGTGCGTTGATCCTGGTCTCGGCACCAAAAATGTAGAATGTAGGGAAAGGTTCGGGTCGTGGAGTAGGGGAGACTAAGACAAGGTGTGTCTAGTTAGAACACAAAGTAGCAACTGATTTAATCGTTGAAACTAAGCATCTATATACTGTTACATGTCAATATTTGTGCAAACAGAAATTGTAGGGTAGCAGGATGTTGCATAATACTTAAGTCGTAAAGATTACCGTACATATGGTTAGCCATTCGTTCTTCTTATCTACATGTATGCTGTCAAAGACATAACTCATTTTCCGACACTCCGGGCGGGCCGGTTGAGCAGATAGATAATCGAAAGTAATAGTTAAACGAATAAGGTTATAAACAGAAATATAAAAATATATTGATACAATGTGAAATAACGAAAAATGTGACGTGGGGAGAACACTCTAATTAAACAAATAGCACAACTTGAACAAATTACAATTCGAATATTACGTACAATTACGAATATTAAAAACACAATACTATAAAACATGAACATGATACAAGTCTATGATTACATATCAGGTTATTCTACAATGAAATTTGGATTTGCGGTTGAAACACAATCTGTATCTTTTCACAAATGCATTACGTGCATCATGTCCGACAACGGTTTCACAGACGTGTGTAGAGTGGAGCCCTTTGCAGTGGGCACACTTGAAGGATCTTGTGGGTTTAGCGACCGTAGATCTCGAAGATTTGTGTCCAACATGAAAGGATGTTATAGAGGGTAGACACTTTTCACTGGGGAAATTATCATTGAAGTACTCTATGGGGATACCTGCTTGTCTGGCTTGAATTTTCTTATGGGCCGCTTCCTTTAACTCGTGTAGTGACCACGCTGTGTTACCATGCTCGCGGGAAATCTGGGTTTTGACGTTTGCCGATAATTTATCAAAAATGATTGGCACAAGTAAATCACCATACGAATCCTTACTTTCACCGATGTGAGTTTGGAGATTGTCATAAGAGTTCGGCATGTTGGATAACATATTATCTGGCGGCGGTAGTTCCAAAAATGCCTTCGTGTAGCTTGAACTAATTTTGTGTTGCTGACCATACCGTTGTTTCAAAGTGGCTAGCGCTTCTGGATAGTTGGCATTGGTTAACTGGAGGCCCTCGATCATTCACGCTGCTTCACCGCCTAGTTGAGCAGTCAAGTATTGGAATTTCTGGACCTTTTCCAGCTTAGGGTCTCTATCTAGTGATGATGTGAATGTGTCAAGAAACGTAGTATATTTTGGAATGTTACCTTCGAATTTCGGCAAATACGATTTGGGCTGACCATTCGTCTTGTTGTAGACGATGTCAAGAAGGTATCATGCGTTGAGTCTGCTTTAGGTATCGATCTCTGCTGAGTGTTTCTCTCTATGAAGTTTTCGTAACGTACCACATGTTCGTTGATAATTATAGCATAATCATCCGCTTCTTCAAAGTACCGTGCGTATTCGTCTTCGTCTTCAATTTCGTCAAGTATTATTTCGTCGCATTCCTGGATGGTTTCTATGAGTTTCTTGATGTCTCTAATTGTTGTCACCATTACGTTTTTGTCTGATGCAAGGAGTTTTTTCTTTTCTCGTAATCTCTTCAGCCTTGTTGAGTTGCTTGGTCATTTGTTCTGTCTTGTCCTTCTGTTTCTTGTAAGCCCTTTGGCTTACTGTCTGTTGAGTTGCACGATCGGTAGGCATGTCGAAGGTGTCTTAGTCTTGACTGGGGACTCACGATCCTGGTGTCGGCACCAAATGTGCGCATGGGCACGTGAGTTGAGTCAGTTGCGCGTAGAAACCCGGAATAGAGAGATCGAGAAGACAAGTTCACCGTGCGGTAACAATAACTCAACAGTTTATTCGCTTCATTCGATTACATGCAAGTTACAATGAAACAACAAACAAACTACTAATAGTAACACCGGGATGTAATAGGTTGAAATAAGTGTGGGTGTGGCAACAGCAGTGGGTGTCTAATTAGGTCAGACTAACAGTCTCCACAGTGTGTCATAGACACAATAGTCAGTCAAAAGTCCTGGTTACCCTGAGTCAGTGTGCCATGGACCCAGTCACAATCAAACCAAAGCCACTGTACCCTTTGTGAGTGTGTCATTGACACCATAATCGGCCAAAAGCCAATGTACCCTGTGTGAGTGTTCCATTGACACAATAGTCGGCCTAAAGCCATTGTACCCTGTGTGTGTGTCATTGACACAATAGTCGACTGAAAGACACTGTATTATGTGTGAGTGTGTCATAGACACAATAATCAGTCAAAAGTCCTGGTTACCCTGAGTCAGTGTGCCATGGACCCAGTCACAATCAAACCAAAGCCACTGTACCCTGTGTGAGTGTTCTATTGACACTATAATCGGCCTAAAGCCACTGTACCCTGTGTGAGTGTTCTATTGACACTATAGTCGGCCTAAAGCCACTGTACCCTGTGTGAGTGTTCTATTGACACTATAGTCGGCCTAAAGCCACTGTACCCTGTGTGAGTGTTCTATTGACACAATAGTCGGCCCAAAGCCACTGTACCCTGTGTGAGTGTTCTATTGACACAATAGTCAGCCCAAAGCCACTGTACCCTGTGTGAGTGTGTCATAGACACAATAGTCGACTGAAAGACACTGTATTATGTGTGAGTGTGTCATAGACACAATAATCAGTCAAAAGTCCCGGTTACCCTGAGTCAGTGTGCCATGGACCCAGTCACAATCAGACCAAAGCCACTGTACCCTGTGTGAGTGTTCTATTGACACCACAGTCGACCCAAAGCCACTGTACCATGTGTGTGAGTGTCATTGACACAATAGTCAGTCAAAAGTCCTGGTTACCCTGGTTCAGTGTGCCATGGACCCAGTCACAATCAGACCAAGGCCACTTTACCCTTTGTGAGTGTGTAATAGTCAGTCAAAGCCTAGGTGAACTAATAATAGATGTGTCTTTGAGTGAAGCTTGGTTATGGTTTAAGATGTGTTCTGACTTTGATTGTTATAATGGTATGTAGTCCCAAGCGTGGAATATGAATTCTAATATTTAGTACTTGCACTTACATTTTGGAATTAAGTAGACACCCTATTTTACTGACTAGTATAAAACAAATGACAAAATATTGGCTAAAAATAAAAACAAAGAATGAAAACACGCTAGTCCATGAAGCACACAGACTTGGCATAGAGATGGATGGTAAAGGTATACCTAATTGGGTATCAAATCTGGTATCAAAAATATTCTGCACTATGTTGAAATTGATAAGGCATGGGAAAATAATGATCCAAATTATAACGCCAATCTAATCAACACAATTTGCATTAAACTCAAAACAGTATTTGAAAACAAGAGTCGAGAACAAATGCATGATGATAATAAAAACAAAAACCAAAAGAATAAGCTGCGCACATATAGACTGCTAAAGAAAAATTGCCAGTATGAAAATTATCTAACAACAGTAACAAATGCAAAACATAGAGCAGCATTAACAAAATTGAGAATTAGTGCCCATAATTTAGAAATAGAGAAAGGACGATACAAAAAAATTTCTTGCAGTGGAAAGTGCACTGCTTGTGACCAAAATGAGATTGAAGACGAAAAGCATTTCTTACTTGAATGCAAGCTTTATGAAAATAGAGAATTGAAATGTTGAATGAAAATAAATTTAATTAATACATTGCAACAACACAAATACTAATAAATTGATTACAATGCAAACAAGCAATAACAGACAAAAAATAACAAAACTAGCAAGCTACATGTACATCTATAATTGTTTCAGTGTCAGAGAAAATCATTTCAAAAAACTACCAGCTGCCCCTAAATAAATAAACTTTTTTTTATTCTTTTCTATTTTTGCTCTTCCATTTTGTTACTTCCTCAGTTTTTCATCTTTATTGTAATTTTCTTTTTCCTGAGTCAATATCCGAATAAGAACACAATTATGCAATAAAGATTATTATTATTATTATTTCATAAAAAACATTTAGAAAGACATCCAATACCACAGAAAATAAATAATTACATTTCTTTTTATTCTCAGTTCAACTCATGAAAGAAAAAGTAGAACCAATGTTATAATGAAAAAAGGAAGATACTATTTGAAGCATAATACAGTATCAGAGGTAAGAATCAGTCTGACATAATGGTGTTATTTGTGCAATGCAGCATTCTTCCTCTGTTTTAACAACATTTAGCAAGCTATGTAAAGCTTAGTAATACAGTAATTTGTTTTTTCATTTTCTAGGATATTCCTATTGCAATAATGTTTAAAGCAATGGGTATCGAGTGTGATCAAGAGATTGTTCAAATGATTGGGACAGAAGACCAGATATTGTCTGCCATAGCTCCAAGTCTTGAAGAGTGCCACAAAGCACAGATATTCACTCAGACACAGGTACATGTATATGTATATAAACACAAATTATGTCTTGAAGAGTGTCAGTTTATAGTTGCAGACAAGAAATTCTTTCTCAGGTGCAACAACACAGCAACTATTATCTACTTCTATCTATTGTGAACCCCCCCCCCCCCCCCCCTAGGCCTAAATGTTTCTATACAGTAGAGGGTGGCCTAAATGTTTCTATACAGTAGAGGATGATCTAAATGTTTATATACAGTAGAGGGTGGCCTAAGTGTCTCTATACAGTAGAGGGTGGTCTAAATGTCTCTATACAGTAGAGGGTGGCCTAAATGTCTCTATACAGTTAGAGGATTGTCTAAATGTCTATATACAGTAGAGGGTGGCCTAAGTGTCTCTATACAGTAGAGGGTGGCCTAAATGTCTCTATACAGTAGAGGATGGCCTAAATGTTTCTATACAGTAGAGGATTGTCTAAATGTCTATATACAGTAGAGGGTGGCCTAAGTGTCTCTATACAGTAGAGGGTGGCCTAAATGTCTCTATACAGTAGAGGATGGCCTAAATGTCTCTATACAGTAGAAGATGGTCTAAATGTCTCTATACAGTAGAGGGTGGCCTAAATGTCTCTATGCAGTAGAGGATGGTCTAAATGTCTCTATACAGTAGAAGGTGGCCTAAATGTCTATATACAGTAGAGGGTGGCCTAAGTGTCTCTATACAGTAGAGGGTGGCCTAAGTGTCTCTATACAGTAGAGGGTGGCATAATGTCTCTATACAGTAGAGGATGGCCTAAATGTCTCTATACAGTAGAGGATGGCCTAAATGTTTCTATACAGTAGAGGATTGTCTAAATGTCTATATACAGCAGAGGGTGGCCTAAGTGTCTCTATACAGTAGAGGGTGGCCTAAATGTCTCTATACAGTAGAGGATGGCCTAAATGTCTCTATACAGTAGAGGATGGTCTAAATGTCTCTATACAGTAGAAGGTGGCCTAAATGTCTCTATGCAGTAGAGGATGGTCTAAATGTCTCTATACAGTAGAAGGTGGCCTAAATGTCTCTATACAGTAGAGGATGGTCTAAATGTCTCTATACAGTAGAAGGTGGTCTAAATGTCTCTATGCAGTAGAGGGTGGTTTAAATGTCTCTTATACAGTAGAGGATGGTCTAAATGTCTCTATACAGTAGAGGATGGCCTAAATGTTTCTATACAGTAGAGGATTGTCTAAATGTCTATATACAGTAGAGGGTGGTCTAAGTGTCACTATACAGTAGAGGGTGGCCTAAATGTCTCTATACAGTAGAGGATGGCCGAAATGTCTCTATACAGTAGAGGATGGTCTAAATGTCTCTATACAGTAGAAGGTGGCCTAAATGTCTATGCAGTAGAGGATGGTCTAAATGTCTATACAGTAGAGGGTGGCCTAAATGTCTCTATACAGTAGAGGGTGGCCTAAATGTCTCTATATAGTAGAGGGTGGCCTAAATGTCTCTATACAGTAGAGGATGGTCTAAATGTCTCTATACAGTAGAAGGTGGCCTAAATGTCTCTATGCAGTAGAGGATGGTCTAAATGTCTCTATACAGTAGAGGGTGGCCTAAATGTCTCTATACAGTAGAGGGTGGCCTAAATGTCTCTATACAGTAGAGGGTGGCCTAAATGTCTCTATATAGTAGAGGGTGGCCTAAATGTCTCTATACAGTAAAGGATGGTCTAAATGTCTCTATACAGTAGAAGGTGGCCTAAATGTCTCTATGCAGTAGAGGATGGTCTAAATGTCTCTATACAGTAGAGGGTGGCCTAAATGTCTCTATACAGTAGAGGGTGGCCTAAATGTCTCTATACAGTAGAGGGTGGCCTAAATGTCTCTATACAGTAGAGGGTGGCCTAAATGTCTCTATATAGTAGAGGGTGGCCTAAATGTTTCTATACAGTAGAGGTTGGCCTAAATGTCTCTATACAGTAGAGGATGGCCTAAATGTCTCTATACAGTAGAGGATGGCCTAAATGTCTCTATACAGTAGAGGATGGTCTAAATGTCTCTATACAGTAGAGGGTGGTCTAAATGTCTCTATACAGTAGAGGATTGTCTAAATGTCTATATACAGTAGAGGGTGGCCTAAGTGTCTCTATACAGTAGAGGGTGGCCTAAATGTCTCTATGCAGTAGAGGATGGCCTAAATGTCTCTATACAGTAGAGGATGGTCTAAATGTCTCTATACAGTAGAGGGTGGCCTAAATGTCTCTATACAGTAGAGGGTGGCCTAAATGTCTTTATACAGTAGAGGGTGGCCTAAATGTCTCTATATTGTAGAGGATGGCCTAAATGTCTCTATACAGTGGAGAATGGTCTAAATGTCTCTATACAGCAGAGGATGGTCTAAATGTCTCTATACAGTAGAGGATGGTCTAAATGGGTCTATACAGTAGAGGTTGACCTAAATGTCTCTATACAGTAGAGGGTGGTCTAAATGTCTCTATACAGTGGAGAATGGTCTAAATGTCTCTATACAGTAGAGGATGGACTAAATGTCTCTATACTGTAGAGGATGGTCTAAATGGGTCTATACAGTAGAGGTTGGCCTAAATGTCTCTATACAGTAGAGGGTGGTCTAAATGTCTCTATACAGTAGAAGGTGGCCTAAATGTCTCTATGCAGTAGAGGATGGTATAAATGTCTCTATACAGTAGAAGGTGGCCTAAATGTCTCTATGCAGTAGAGGATGGTCTAAATGTCTATATACAGTAGAAGGTGGTCTAAATGTCTCTATACTGTAGAGGATGGTCTAAATGTCTCTATACAGTAGAAGGTGGCCTAAATGTCTCTATGCAGTAGAGGGTGGTCTAAATGTCTCTTATACAGTAGAGGATGGTCTAAATGTCTCTATACAGTAGAGGATTGTCTAAATGTCTCTATACAGTAGAGGGTGGCCTAAGTGTCTCCATACAGTAGAGGGTTTCCTAAATGTCTCTATACAGTAGAGGATGGCCTAAATGTCTCTATACAGTAGAGGATGGTCTAAATGTCTCTATACAGTAGAAGGTGGCCTAAATGTCTCTGCAGTAGAGGATGGTCTAAATGTCTCTATACAGTAGAAGGTGGTCTGAATGTCTCTATATAATAGAGGGTGGTCTATATGTCTCTACAGTGGTGGATGGCCTAAATGTGTTGATACAGTAGAGGATGGCCTAAATGTCTCTATACAGTAGAGGATGGTCTAAATGTCTCTATACAGTATTGGATGGTCTAAATGTCTCCATACAGTAGAGGATGGCCTAAATGTCTCTATACAGTAGAGGATGGTCTAAATGTCTCTATACAGTAGAGGATGGTCTAAATGTCTCTATACAGTAGAGGATGGTCTAAATGTCTTCATACAGTAGAGGATGGCCTAAATGTCTCTATACAGTAGAGGGTGGTCTAAATGTCTCTATACAGTGGAGGGTGGTCTAAATGTTTCTATACAGTAGAGGATGGCTTAAATGTCTCTATACAGTAGAGGGTCGTCTAAATGCCTCCATACAGTAGAGGATGGCCTAAATGTCTCTGTAAAGTAGAGGATGGCCTAAATGTCTCTATACAGTAGAGGGTGGTCTAAATGTCTCTATACAGTGGAGGGTGGTCTAAATGTTTCTATACAGTAGAGGATGGTCTAAATGTTTCTATACAGTAGAGGGTGGTCTAAATATCTCTATACAGTGGAGAATGGCCTAAATGTCTCTATACAGTAGAGGATGGCCAAAATGTCTCTATACAGTAGAGGATGGCCTAAATGTCTCTATACAGTAGAGGGTGGTCTAAATGTTTCTATAGAGTAGAGGGTGATCTATATGTCTCTATACAGTGGAGGATGGCCTAAATATCTCTTATACAGTAGAGGATGGCCTAAATGTCTCTATACAGTAAAGGATGGTCTAAATGTCTCTATACAGTAGAGGGTGGTCTAAATGTTTCTATACAGTAGAGGGTGGCCTAAATGTCTCTATATAGTAGAGGGTGATCTAAATGCCTCCATACAGTAGAGGATGGCCTAAATGTCTCTATACAGTAGAGGGTGGTCTAAATATCTCTATACAGTAGATGGCCTAAATGTCTCTATACAGTAGAGGATGGTCTAAATGTCTCTATACAGTAGCGGATGGTCTAAATGTCTCTATACAGTAGAGGATGGTCTAAATGTCTCTATACAGTAGAGGATGGCCTAAATGTCTATACAGTAGAGGGTGGTCTAAATGTCTCTACAGTAGAGGATGGCCTAAAAGTCTCTACAGTAGAGGGTGGTCTAAATGTCTCTATACAGTAGAGGATGGTCTAAATGTCTCTATACAGTAGAGGATGGTCTAAATGTCTCTATACAGTAGAAGGTGGCCTAAATGTCTCTATGCAGTAGAGGATGGCCTAAATGTCTCTATACAGTAGAGGATGGTCTAAATGTCTCTATACAGTAGAAGGTGGCCTAAATGTCTCTATACAGTAGAGGATGGTCTAAATGTCTCTATACAGTAGAAGGTGGCCTAAATGTCTCTATGCAGTAGAGGATGGCCTAAATGTCTCTATACAGTAGAGGATGGTCTAAATGTCTCTATACAGTAGAGGGTGGCCTAAATGTCTCTATACAGTAGAGGGTGGCCTAAATGTCTTTATACAGTAGAGGGTGGCCTAAATGTCTCTATATTGTAGAGGATGGCCTAAATGTCTCTATACAGTGGAGAATGGTCTAAATGTCTCTATACAGCAGAGGATGGTCTAAATGTCTCTATACAGTAGAGGATGGTCTAAATGGGTCTATACAGTAGAGGTTGACCTAAATGTCTCTATACAGTAGAGGGTGGTCTAAATGTCTCTATACAGTGGAGAATGGTCTAAATGTCTCTATACAGTAGAGGATGGACTAAATGTCTCTATACTGTAGAGGATGGTCTAAATGGGTCTATAAAGTAGAGGTTGGCCTAAATGTCTCTATACAGTAGAAGGTGGCCTAAATGTCTCTATGCAGTAGAGGATGGTATAAATGTCTCTATACAGTAGAAGGTGGCCTAAATGTCTCTATGCAGTAGAGGATGGTCTAAATGTCTATATACAGTAGAAGGTGGTCTAAATGTCTCTATACTGTAGAGGATGGTCTAAATGTCTCTATACAGTAGAAGGTGGCCTAAATGTCTCTATGCAGTAGAGGGTGGTCTAAATGTCTCTTATACAGTAGAGGATGGTCTAAATGTCTCTATACAGTAGAGGATTGTCTAAATGTCTCTATACAGTAGAGGGTGGCCTAAGTGTCTCCATACAGTAGAGGGTTTCCTAAATGTCTCTATACAGTAGAGGATGGCCTAAATGTCTCTATACAGTAGAGGATGGTCTAAATGTCTCTATACAGTATTGGATGGTCTAAATGTCTCCATACAGTAGAGGATGGCCTAAATGTCTATACAGTAGAGGATGGTCTAAATGTCTCTATACAGTAGAGGATGGTCTAAATGTCTCTATACAGTAGAGGATGGTCTAAATGTCTTCATACAGTAGAGGATGGCCTAAATGTCTCTATACAGTAGAGGGTGGTCTAAATGTCTCTATACAGTGGAGGGTGGTCTAAATGTTTCTATACAGTAGAGGATGGCTTAAATGTCTCTGTAAAGTAGAGGATGCCCTAAATGTCTCTATACAGTAGAGGGTGGTCTAAATGTCTCTATACAGTGGAGGGTGGTCTAAATGTTTCTATACAGTAGAGGATGGTCTAAATGTTTCTATACAGTAGAGGGTGGTCTAAATATCTCTATACAGTGGAGAATGGCCTAAATGTCTCTATACAGTAGAGGATGGCCAAAATGTCTCTATACAGTAGAGGATGGCCTAAATGTCTCTATACAGTAGAGGGTGGTCTAAATGTTTCTATAGAGTAGAGGGTGATCTATATGTCTCTATACAGTGGAGGATGGCCTAAATATCTCTTATACAGTAGAGGATGGCCTAAATGTCTCTATACAGTAAAGGATGGTCTAAATGTCTCTATACAGTAGAGGGTGGTCTAAATGTTTCTATACAGTAGAGGGTGGCCTAAATGTCTCTATATAGTAGAGGGTGATCTAAATGCCTCCATACAGTAGAGGATGGCCTAAATGTCTCTATACAGTAGAGGGTGGTCTAAATATCTCTATACAGTAGAAGATGGCCTAAATGTCTCTATACAGTAGAGGATGGTCTAAATGTCTCTATACAGTAGAGGATGGTCTAAATGTCTCTATACAGTAGAGGGTGGTCTAAATGTCTCTATACAGTAGAGGATGGCCTAAATGTCTATACAGTAGAGGGTGGTCTAAATGTCTCTACAGTAGAGGATGGCCTAAAAGTCTCTACAGTAGAGGGTGGTCTAAATGTCTCTATACAGTAGAAGGTGGTCTAAATGTCTCTATACAGTAGAGGATGGTCTAAATGTCTCTATACAGTAGAAGGTGGCCTAAATGTCTCTATGCAGTAGAGGGTGGTCTAAATGTCTCTTATACAGTAGAGGATGGTCTAAATGTCTCTATACAGTAGAAGGTGGCCTAAATGTTTTCTTACAGTAGAGGATTGTCTAAATGTCTATATATAGTAGAGGGTGGCCTAAGTGTCTCTATACAGTAGAGGGTGGCCTAAATGTCTCTATACAGTAGAGGATGGCCTAAAAGTCTCTATACAGTCGAGGATGGCCTAAATGTCTCTATGCAGTAGAGGATGGTCTAAATGTCTCTATACAGTAGAAGGTGGCCTAAATGTCTCTATGCGGTAGAGGATGGTCTAAATGTCTCTATATAGTAGAGGGTAGCCTAAATGTCTCTATATAGTAGAGGGTAGCCTAAATGTCTCTATACAGTAGAGGGTGGCCTAAATGTCTCTATATAGTAGAGGATGGCCTAAATGTCTCTATACAGTAGAGGGTGGCCTAAATGTCTCTATACAGTAGAGGGTGGCCTAAATGTCTTTATACAGTAGAGGATGGTCTAAATGTCTCTATATAGTAGAGGGTAGCCTAAATGTCTCTATATAGTAGAGGGTAGCCTAAATGTCTCTATACAGTAGAGAGTGGCCTAAATGTCTCTATATAGTAGAGGATGGCCTAAATGTCTCTATACAGTAGAGGGTGGCCTAAATGTCTCTATACAGTAGAGGGTGGCCTAAATGTCTTTATAAAGTAGAGGGTGGCCTAAATGTCTCTATACAGTAGAGGGTGGCCTAAATGTCTCTATACAGTAGAAGGTGGCCTAAATGTCTCTATACAGTAGAGGGTGGCCTAAATGTTTCTACACAGTAGAGGGTGGCCTAAATGTCTCTATACAGTAGAGGGTGGTCTAAATGTCTCTATATAGTAGAGGGTAGCCTAAATGTCTCTATATAGTAGAGGGTAGCCTAAATGTCTCTATACAGTAGAGGGTGGCCTAAATGTCTCTATATAGTAGAGGATGGCCTAAATGTCTCTATACAGTAGAGGGTGGCCTAAATGTCTCTATACAGTAGAGGGTGGCCTAAATGTCTTTATACAGTAGAGGGTGGCCTAAATGTCTCTATACAGTAGAGGGTGGCCTAAATGTCTCTATACAGTAGAGGGTGGCCTAAATGTCTCTATACAGTAGAGGGTGGCCTAAATGTTTCTACACAGTAGAGGGTGGCCTAAATGTCTCTATACAGTAGAGGGTGGTCTAAATGTCTCTATACAGTAGAGGGTGGCCTAAATGTCTCTATACAGTAGAGGGTGGCCTAAATGTCTCTATACAGTAGAGGGTGGCCTAAATGTCTCTATACAGTAGAGGGTGGCCTAAATGTCTCTATACAGTAGAGGGTGGCCTAAATGTCTCTTATTTAGTAGAGGATGGCCTAAATGTCTCTATACAGGAGAGGGTGGCCTAAATGTCTCTATACAGTAGAGGGTGGCCTAAATGTTTCTATACAATAGAGGGTGGTCTAAATGTTTTTATACAGTAGAGGGTGGTCTAAATGTCTCTATACAGTACAGGTTCGCCTAAATGTCTCTATACAGTAGAGGGTGGTCTAAATGTCTATACAGTAGAAGGTGGTCTGAATGTCTCTATATAATAGAGGGTGGTCTATAGATAGATAGATAGATAGAATTTTTTATTTGGAACGTACCAATGAAAACTTGAGTAAAGTCCAAAAATAACAATAACAAAACAAAACATTCAGAACAACAAAAACTTTCAGTATTAATACATATCAAGAATATAGAAAATAAATTTTGCAAAAATGCTAAGAATGAAAAAATCATTACTTGAAACAATAATAGGAAATAATAATATGGTCTATATGTCTCTCTACAGTGGAGGATGACCTAAATGTGTTGATGCAGTAGAGGATGGCCTAAATGTCTCTATACAGTAGAGGATGGTCTGTATGTTTCTATACAGTAGAGGATGGCCTAAATGTCTCTATACAGTAGAAGATGGCCTAAATATCTCAATACAGTAGAGGATGGCCTAAATGCCTCTATACAGTAGAGGGTGGTCTAAATGTTTCTATACAGTAGAGGATGGTCTAAATGTTTCTATACAGTAGAGGGTGGTCTAAATGTCTCTATACAATGGAGAATGGCCTAAATGTCTCTATACAGTAGAGGGTGGCCTAAATGCCTCTACACAGTAGAGGGTGGTCTAAATGTTTCTATACTGGAAAGGATGGTCTAAATGTTTCTATACAGTAGAGGATGGTCTAAATGTTTCTATACAGTAGAGGATGGTTTAAATGTTTCTATACAGTAGAGGATAGTTTAAATGTTTCTATACAGTAGAGGGTGGTATAAATGTCTCTATACAGTGGAGAATGGCCTGAATGTCTCGATACAGTAGAGGGTGGTCTAAATGTCTCTATACAGTAGAGGGTGGTCTAAATGTTTCTATACAGTAGAGGGTGGTCTAAATGTCTCTATACAGTGGAGAAAGGTCTAAATGTCTCTATACAGTAGAGGGTGGTCTAAATGCCTCTATACAGTAGAGGGTGGTCTAAATGTTTCTATACAGTAGAGGATGGTCTAAATGTTTCTATGCAGTAGAGGATGGTCTAAATGTCTCTATACAGTAGAGGGTGGTCTAAATGTCTCTATACAGTAGAGGGTTGTCTATATGTCTGTCTACAGTGGAGGATGGCCTAAATGTCTCTTATACAGTAGAGGATGGTCTAAATGTTTCTATACAGTAGAGGATGGTCTAAATGTCTCTATACAGTTAGAGGATGGCCTTAATGTCTCTATACAGTAGAGGATGGCTTAAATGTCTCTATACAGTTGAGGATGGCCTAAATGTCTCTATACAGTAGAGGATGGTCTAAATGTCTCTATACAGTAGAGGATGGCCTAAATGTCTCTATACAGTAGAGGATGGCCTAATTATCTCTATACAGTAGACGATGGCCTAAATGTCTCTATACAGTGGAGAATGGCCTAAATGTCTCTATATAGTTAGAGGATGGTCTAAATGTCTATACAGTAGAGGATGGCCTAAATGTCTCTTATACAGTAGAGGATGGCCTAAATGTCTCTATACAGTAGAGGGTGGCCTAAATGCCTCTACACAGTAGAGGGTGGTCTAAATGTTTCTATACTGGAAAGGATGGTCTAAATGTTTCTATACAGTAGAGGATGGTTTAAATGTTTCTATACAGTAGAGGATGGTTTAAATGTTTCTATACAGTAGAGGGTGGTATAAATGTCTCTATACAGTGGAGAATGGCCTAAATGTCTTGATACAGTAGAGGATGGCCTAAATGTCTCTATACAGTAGAGGGTGGTCTAAATGTTTCTATACAGTAGAGGGTGGTCTAAATGTCTCTATACAGTGGAGAAAGGTCTAAATGTCTCTATACAGTAGAGGGTGGCCTAAATGCCTCTATACAGTAGAGGGTGGTCTAAATGTTTCTATACAGTAGAGGATGGTCTAAATGTTTCTATGCAGTAGAGGATGGTCTAAATGTTTCTATACAGTAGAGGGTGGTCCAAATGTCTCTATACAGTGGAGAATGGCCTAAATGTCTCGATACAATAGAGGATGGCCTAAATGTCTCTATACAGTAGAGGATGGCCTAAATGTCTCTATACAGTAGAGGGTGGTCTAAATGTTTTATACAGTAGAGGGTGGTCTACATGTCTCTATACAGTAGAGGGTGGTCTAAATGTTTCTATAGAGTACAGGGTGATCTATATGTCTCTATACAGTGGAGGATGGTATAAGTGTCTCTATACAGTAGAGGATGGCCTAAATGTCTCTATATAGTAGAGGGTGGTCTAAATGTCTCTATACAGTAGAGGATGGTCTAAATGTCTCTATACAGTAGAGGGTGGTCTAAATGTCTCTATACAGTAGAGGGTTGTCTATATGTCTGTCTACAGTGGAGGATGGCCTAAATGTCTCTTATACAGTAGAGGATGGTCTAAATGTTTCTATACAGTTGAGGATGGCCTAAATGTCTCTATACAGTAGAGGATGGTCTAAATGTCTCTATACAGTAGAGGATGGCCTAAATGTCTCTATACAGTAGAGGATGGCCTAATTATCTCTATACAGTAGACGATGGCCTAAATGTCTCTATACAGTGGAGAATGGCCTAAATGTCTCTATATAGTTAGAGGATGGTCTAAATGTCTATACAGTAGAGGATGGCCTAAATGTCTCTTATACAGTAGAGGATGGCCTAAATGTCTCTATACAGTAAAGGATGATCTAAATGTCTCTATACAGTAGAGGGTGGCCTAAATGCCTCTATACAGTAGAGGGCGGTCTAAATGTTTCTATACAGTAGAGGGTGGTCTAAATGTTTCTATACAGTAGAGGGTGGTCTAAATGTCTCTATACAGTAGAGGGTTGTCTATATGTCTGTCTACAGTGGAGGATGGCCTAAATGTCTCTTATACTGTAGAGGATGGTCTAAATGTTTCTATACAGTAGAGGATGGTCTAAATGTCTCTATACAGTAGAGGATGGCCTAAATGTCTCTATACAGTAGAGGATGGCTTAAATGTCTCTATACAGTTGAGGATGGCCTAAATGTCTCTATACAGTAGAGGATGGTCTAAATGTCTCTATACAGTAGAGGATGGCCTAAATGTCTCTATACAGTAGAGGATGGTCTAAATGTCCCTATACAGTAGAGGATGGTCTAAATGTCTCTATACAGTAGAGGATGGTCTAAATGTCCCTATACAGTAGAGGATAACCTAAATGACTATACAGTAGAGGATGGCCTAAATGTCTCTATACAGTAGAGGATGGCCTAATTATCTCTATACAGTAGACGATGGCCTAAATGTCTCTATACAGTGGAGAATGGCCTAAATGTCTCTATATAGTTAGAGGATGGTCTAAATGTCTATACAGTAGAGGATGGCCTAAATGTCTCTTATACAATAGAGGATGGCCTAAATGTCTCTATACAGTAAAGGATGATCTAAATGTCTCTATACAGTAGAGGGTGGCCTAAATGCCTCTATACAGTAGAGGGCGGTCTAAATGTTTCTATACAGTAGAGGGTGGTCTAAAAGTTTCTATACAGTAGAGGGTGGTCTAAATGTTTCTATACAATAGAGGGTGGTCTAAATGTTTCTATACAGTAGAGGATGGCCTAAATATCTCTATACAGTGGAGGATGGCCTAAATGTCTCTATATAGTAGAGAATGGCCTAAATGTCTCTATATAGTAGAGAATGGCCTAAATGTCTCAATACAGTAGAGGATGGCCTAAATGCCTCTACAGTAGAGGGTGGTCTAAATGTTTCTATACAGTAGAGGATGGTCTAAATGTTTCTATACAGTAGAGGGTGGTCTAAATGTCTCTATACAGTGGAGAATGGCCTAAATGTCTCTATACAGTAGAGGGTGGCCTAAATGCCTCTACACAGTAGAGGGTGGTCTAAATGTTTCTATACTGGAAAGGATGGTCTAAATGTTTCTATACAGTAGAGGATGGTTTAAATGTTTCTATACAGTAGAGGATGGTTTAAATGTTTCTATACAGTAGAGGGTGGTATAAATGTCTATACAGTGGAGAATGGCCTAAATGTCTCGATACAGTAGAGGATGGCCTAAATGTCTCTATACAGTAGAGGATGGTCTAAATGTCTCTATACAGTCAGAGGATGGCCTAAATGTCTCTATACAATAGAGTGTGGTCTAAATGTCTATACAATAGAGGATGGCCTAAATGTCTCTATATAGTAAAGGGTGGTCTAAATGTCTCTATACAGTTAGAGGATGGCCTTAATGTCTAAATGTCTCTATACAGTAGAGGATGGCCTAAATGTCTCTATACAGTAGAGGATAGCCTAAATGTCTCTATACAGCAGAGGATGGTCTAAATGTCTCTATACAGTAGAGGATGGCCTAAATGTCTCTATACAGTAGAGGATGGCTTAAATGTCTCTATACAGTTGAGGATGGCCTAAATGTCTCTATACAGTAGAGGATGGTCTAAATGTCTCTATACAGTAGCGCATGGCCTAAATGTCCCTATACAGTAGAGGATAACCTAAATGACTCTATACAGTAGACGATGGCCTAAATGTCTCTATATAGTTAGAGGTCGGCCTAAATGTCTCTATACAGTAGAGGGAGGTCTAAATGTCTCTATACAGTAGAGGGAGGTCTAAATGTTTCTATACAGTAGAGGGTGGTCTAAATGTCTCTATACAGTGGAGAATGGCCTAAATGTCTCTATACAGTAGAGGGTGGCCTAAATGCCTCTACACAGTAGAGGGTGGTCTAAATGTTTCTATACTGGAAAGGATGGTCTAAATGTTTCTATACAGTAGAGGATGGTTTAAATGTTTCTATACAGTAGAGGATGGTTTAAATGTTTCTATACAGTAGAGGGTGGTATAAATGTCTATACAGTGGAGAATGGCCTAAATGTCTCGATACAGTAGAGGATGGCCTAAATGTCTCTATACAGTAGAGGATGGTCTAAATGTTTCTATACAGTAGAGGGTGGTCTAAATGTCTCTATACAGTGGAGAAAGGTCTAAATGTCTCTATACAGTAGAGGGTGGCCTACATGCCTCTATACAGTAGAGGGTGGTCTAAATGTTTCTATACAGTAGAGGATGGTCTAAATGATTCTATGCAGTAGAGGATGGTCTAAATGTTTCTATACAGTAGAGGGTGGTCTAAATGTCTCTATACAGTGGAGAATGGCCTAAATGTCTCGATACAACAGAGGATGGCCTAAATGTCTCTATACAGTAGAGGATGGCCTAAATGTCTCTATACAGTAGAGGGTGGTCTAAATGTTTTATACAGTAGAGGGTGGTCTATATGTCTCTATACAGTAGAGGGTGGTCTAAATGTTTCTATAGAGTACAGGGTGATCTATATGTCTCTATACAGTGGAGGATGGTATAAGTGTCTCTATACAGTAGAGGATGGCCTAAATGTCTATATAGTAGAGGGTGGTCTAAATGTCTCTATACAGTCAGAGGATGGCCTAAATGTCTCTATACAATAGAGTGTGGTCTAAATGTCTATACAATAGAGGATGGCCTAAATGTCTCTATATAGTAAAGGGTGGTCTAAATGTCTCTATACAGTTAGAGGATGGCCTTAATGTCTAAATGTCTCTATACAGTAGAGGATGGCCTAAATGTCTCTATACAGTAGAGGATAGCCTAAATGTCTCTATACAGCAGAGGATGGTCTAAATGTCTCTATACAGTAGAGGATGGCCTAAATGTCTCTATACAGTAGAGGATGGCTTAAATGTCTCTATACAGTTGAGGATGGCCTAAATGTCTCTATACAGTAGAGGATGGTCTAAATGTCTCTATACAGTAGAGGATAACCGAAATGACTATACAGTAGAGGATGGCCTAATTATCTCTATACAGTAGAGGATGGCCTAAATGTCTCTATACAGTAGAGGATAACCTAAATGTCTCTATACAGTAGAGGATGGCCTAAATGTCTCCATACAGTAGAGGATGGCCTAAATGTCCCTATACAGTAGAGGATAACCTAAATGACTCTATACAGTAGACAATGGCCTAAATGTCTCTATATAGTTAGAGGTTGGCCTAAATGTCTCTATACAGTAGAGGGAGGTCTAAATGTCTCTATACAGTAGAGGGTGGTCTAAATGTCTCTATACAGTAGAGGATGGCCTAAATATCTCTATACAGTGGAGGATGGCCTAAATGTCTCTATATAGTAGAGAATGGCCTAAATGTCTCAATACAGTAGAGGATGGCCTAAATGCCTCTACAGTAGAGGGTGGTTTAAATGTTTCTATACAGTAGAGGATGGTCTAAATGTTTCTATACAGTAGAGGGTGGTCTAAATGTCTCTATACAGTGGAGAATGGCCTAAATGTCTCTATACAGTAGAGGGTGGCCTAAATGCCTCTACACAGTAGAGGGTGGTCTAAATGTTTCTATACTGGAAAGGATGGTCTAAATGTTTCTATACAGTAGAGGATGGTTTAAATGTTTCTATACAGTAGAGGATGGTTTAAATGTTTCTATACAGTAGAGGGTGGTATAAATGTCTCTATACAGTGGAGAATGGCCTAAATGTCTTGATACAGTAGAGGATGGCCTAAATGTCTCTATACAGTAGAGGGTGGTCTAAATGTTTCTATACAGTAGAGGGTGGCCTAAATGTCTCTATACAGTGGAGAAAGGCCTAAATGTCTCTATACAGTAGAGGGTGGCCTAAATGTTTCTATACAGTAGAGGATGGTCTAAATGTTTCTATGCAGTAGAGGATGGTCTAAATGTTTCTATACAGTAGAGGGTGGTCTAAATGCCTCTATACAGTGGAGAATGGCCTAAATGTCTCGATACATTAGAGGATGGCCTAAATGTCTCTATACAGTAGAGGATGGTCTAAATGTCTCTATACAGTAGAGGGTGGTCTAAATGTTTTATACAGTAGAGGGTGGTCTATATGTCTCTAAACAGTGGAGGGTGGCCTAAATGCCTCTATACAGTTGAGGGTGGTCTAAATGATTCTATACAGTAGAGGATGGCCTAAATGTCTCTATACAGTATAGGATGGTCTAAAAGTCTCTATACAGTAGGGAATGGCCTAAATGTCTCTATACAGTAGAGGGTGGCCTAAATGTCTCTATATAGTAGAGGGTGGTCTAAATGTCTCTATACAGTCAGAAGATGGCGTATATGTCTCTATACAGTACAGGATGGTCTAAATGTCTCTATACAGTTAGATGATGGCCTAAATATCTCTATACACTAGAGAGTGGTCTAAATATCTATACAGTAGAGGATGGCCTAAATGTCTATATAGTAGAGGGTGGTCTAAATGTCTCTATACAGTCAGAGGATGGCCTAAATGTCTCTATACAATAGAGTGTGGTCTAAATGTCTATACAATAGAGGATGGCCTAAATGTCTCTATATAGTAAAGGGTGGTCAAAATGTCTCTATACAGTTAGAGGATGGCCTTAATGTCTAAATGTCTCTATACAGTAGAGGATGGCCTAAATGTCTCTATACAGTAGAGGATAGCCTAAATGTCTCTATACAGCAGAGGATGGTCTAAATGTCTCTATACAGTAGAGGATGGCCTAAATGTCTCTATACAGTAGAGGATGGCTTAAATGTCTCTATACAGTTGAGGATGGCCTAAATGTCTCTATACAGTAGAGGATGGTCTAAATGTCTCTATACAGTAGCGCATGGCCTAAATGTCCCTATACAGTAGAGGATAACCTAAATGACTCTATACAGTAGACGATGGCCTAAATGTCTCTATATAGTTAGAGGTCGGCCTAAATGTCTCTATACAGTAGAGGGAGGTCTAAATGTCTCTATACAGTAGAGGGTGGTCTAAATGTCTCTATACAGTAGAGGATGGCCTAAATATCTCTATACAGTGGAGGATGGCCTAAATGTCTCTATACAGTGGAGAATGGCCTAAATGTCTCAATACAGTAGAGGATGGCCTAAATGCCTCTATACAGTAGAGGGTGGTCTAAATGTTTCTATACAGTAGAGGGTGGTCTAAATGTTTCTATACTGGAAAGGATGGTCTAAATGTTTCTATACAGTAGAGGATGGTTTAAATGTTTCTATACAGTAGAGGATGGTTTAAATGTTTCTATACAGTAGAGGGTGGTATAAATGTCTATACAGTGGAGAATGGCCTAAATGTCTCGATACAGTAGAGGATGGCCTAAATGTCTCTATACAGTAGAGGATGGTCTAAATGTTTCTATACAGTAGAGGGTGGTCTAAATGTCTCTATACAGTGGAGAAAGGTCTAAATGTCTCTATACAGTAGAGGGTGGCCTAAATGCCTCTATACAGTAGAGGGTGGTCTAAATGTTTCTATACAGTAGAGGATGGTCTAAATGATTCTATGCAGTAGAGGATGGTCTAAATGTTTCTATACAGTAGAGGGTGGTCTAAATGTCTCTATACAGTGGAGAATGGCCTAAATGTCTCGATACAACAGAGGATGGCCTAAATGTCTCTATACAGTAGAGGATGGCCTAAATGTCTCTATACAGTAGAGGGTGGTCTAAATGTTTTATACAGTAGAGGGTGGTCTATATGTCTCTATACAGTAGAGGGTGGTCTAAATGTTTCTATAGAGTACAGGGTGATCTATATGTCTCTATACAGTGGAGGATGGTATAAGTGTCTCTATACAGTAGAGGATGGCCTAAATGTCTATATAGTAGAGGGTGGTCTAAATGTCTCTATACAGTCAGAGGATGGCCTAAATGTCTCTATACAATAGAGTGTGGTCTAAATGTCTATACAATAGAGGATGGCCTAAATGTCTCTATATAGTAAAGGGTGTTCTAAATGTCTCTATACAGTTAGAGGATGGCCTTAATGTCTAAATGTCTCTATACAGTAGAGGATGGCCTAAATGTCTCTATACAGTAGAGGATAGCCTAAATGTCTCTATACAGCAGAGGATGGTCTAAATGTCTCTATACAGTAGAGGATGGCCTAAATGTCTCTATACAGTAGAGGATGGCTTAAATGTCTCTATACAGTTGAGGATGGCCTAAATGTCTCTATACAGTAGAGGATGGTCTAAATGTCTCTATACAGTAGAGGATAACCTAAATGACTATACAGTAGAGGATGGCCTAATTATCTCTATACAGTAGAGGATGGCCTAAATGTCTCTATACAGTAGAGGATAACCTAAATGTCTCTATACAGTAGAGGATGGCCTAAATGTCTCTATACAGTAGAGGGCGGTCTAAATGTCTCTATACAGTAGAGGGTTGTCTATATGTCTGTATACAGTGGAGGATGGCCTAAATGTCTCTTATACAGTAGAGGATGGTCTAAATGTTTCTATACAGTAGAGGATGGTCTAAATGTCTATATACAGTAGAGGATGGCCTAAATGTCTCTATACAGTAGAGGATGGCTTAAATGTCTCTATACAGTTGAGGATGGCCTAAATGTCTCTATACAGTAGAGGATGGTCTAAATGATTCTATACAGTAGAGGATGGCCTAAATGTCTCTATACAGTAGAGGATGGTCTAAATGTCCCTATACAGTAGAGGATGGTCTAAATGTCTCTATACAGTAGAGGATGGCCTAAATGTCTCTATACAGTAGAGGATGGCTTAAATGTCTCTATACAGTTGAGGATGGCCTAAATGTCTCTATACAGTAGAGGATGGTCTAAATGTCTCTATAGAGTAGAGGATGGTCTAAATGTCTCTATACAGTAGAGGGTGGTCTAAATGTCTCTATACAGTAGAGGGTTGTCTATATGTCTGTCTACAGTGGAGGATGGCCTAAATGTCTCTTATACAGTAGAGGATGGTCTAAATGTCTCTATACAGTAGAGGATGGCCTAAATGTCTCTATACAGTAGAGGATGGCTTAAATGTCTCTATACAGTTGAGGATGGCCTAAATGTCTCTATACAGTAGAGGATGGTCTAAATGTCTCTATACAGTAGAGGATGGTCTAAATGTCTCTATACAGTAGAGGATGGCCTAAATGTCTCTATACAGTAGAGGATGGCCTAATTATCTCTATACAGTAGACGATGGCCTAAATGTCTCTATACAGTGGAGAATGGCCTAAATGTCTCTATATAGTTAGAGGATGGTCTAAATGTCTATACAGTAGAGGATGGCCTAAATGTCTCTTATACAGTAGAGGATGGCCTAAATGTCTCTATACAGTAAAGGATGATCTAAATGTCTCTATACAGTAGAGGGTGGCCTAAATGCCTCTATACAGTAGAGGGCGGTCTAAATGTTTCTATACAGTAGAGGGTGGTCTAAATGTTTCTATACAGTAGAGGGTGGTCTAAATGTCTCTATACAGTAGAGGGTTGTCTATATGTCTGTATACAGTGGAGGATGGCCTAAATGTCTCTTATACAGTAGAGGATGGTCTAAATGTTTCTATACAGTAGAGGATGGTCTAAATGTCTCTATACAGTAGAGGATGGCCTAAATGTCTCTATACAGTAGAGGATGGCTTAAATGTCTCTATACAGTTGAGGATGGCCTAAATGTCTCTATACAGTAGAGGATGGTCTAAATGTCTCTATACAGTAGAGGATGGCCTAAATGTCTCTATACAGTAGAGGATGGTCTAAATGTCCCTATACAGTAGAGGATGGTCTAAATGTCTCTATACAGTAGAGGATGGTCTAAATGTCCCTATACAGTAGAGGATAACCTAAATGACTATACAGTAGATGATGGCCTAAATGTCTCTATACAGTAGAGGATGGCCTAATTATCTCTATACAGTAGACGATGGCCTAAATGTCTCTATACAATGGAGAATGGCCTAATTGTCTCTATATAGTTAGAGGATGGTCTAAATGTCTATACAGTAGAGGATGGCCTAAATGTCTCTTATACAGTAGAGGATGGCCTAAATGTCTCTATACAGTAAAGGATGATCTAAATGTCTCTATACAGTAGAGGGTGGCCTAAATGCCTCTATACAGTAGAGGGCGGTCTAAATGTTTCTATACAGTAGAGGGTGGTCTAAATGTTTCTATACAGTAGAGGGTGGTCTAAATGTTTCTATACAGTAGAGGGTGGTCTAAATGTTTCTATACAGTAGAGGGTGGTCTAAATGTCTCTATACAGTGGAGAATGGCCTAAATGTCTCAATACAGTAGAGGATGGCCTAAATGCCTCTATACAGTAGAGGGTGGTCTAAATGTTTCTATACAGTAGAGGATGGTCTAAATGTTTCTATATAGTAGAGGGTGGTCTAAATGTCTCTATACAGTGGAGAATGGCCTAAATGTCTCTATACAGTAGAGGGTGGCCTAAATGCCTCTACACAGTAGAGGGTGGTCTAAATGTTTCTATACTGGAAAGGATGGTCTAAATGTTTCTATACAGTAGAGGATGGTTTAAATGTTTCTATACAGTAGAGGATGGTTTAAATGTTTCTATACAGTAGAGGGTGGTCTAAATGTCTCTATACAGTGGAGAATGGCCTAAATGTCTCAATACAGTAGAGGATGGCCTAAATGCCTCTATACAGTAGAGGGTGGTCTAAATGTTTCTATACAGTAGAGGATGGTCTAAATGTTTCTATATAGTAGAGGGTGGTCTAAATGTCTCTATACAGTGGAGAATGGCCTAAATGTCTCTATACAGTAGAGGGTGGCCTAAATGCCTCTACACAGTAGAGGGTGGTCTAAATGTTTCTATACTGGAAAGGATGGTCTAAATGTTTCTATACAGTAGAGGATGGTTTAAATGTTTCTATACAGTAGAGGATGGTTTAAATGTTTCTATACAGTAGAGGATGGCCTAAATGTCTCTATACAGTAGAGGATGGTCTAAATGTCCCTATACAGTAGAGGATGGTCTAAATGTCTCTATACAGTAGAGGATGGCCTAAATGTCTCTATACAGTAGAGGATGGCTTAAATGTCTCTATACAGTTGAGGATGGCCTAAATGTCTCTATACAGTAGAGGATGGTCTAAATGTCTCTATAGAGTAGAGGATGGTCTAAATGTCTCTATACAGTAGAGGGTGGTCTAAATGTCTCTATACAGTAGAGGGTTGTCTATATGTCTGTCTACAGTGGAGGATGGCCTAAATGTCTCTTATACAGTAGAGGATGGTCTAAATGTCTCTATACAGTAGAGGATGGCCTAAATGTCTCTATACAGTAGAGGATGGCTTAAATGTCTCTATACAGTTGAGGATGGCCTAAATGTCTCTATACAGTAGAGGATGGTCTAAATGTCTCTATACAGTAGAGGATGGTCTAAATGTCTCTATACAGTAGAGGATGGCCTAAATGTCTCTATACAGTAGAGGATGGCCTAATTATCTCTATACAGTAGACGATGGCCTAAATGTCTCTATACAGTGGAGAATGGCCTAAATGTCTCTATATAGTTAGAGGATGGTCTAAATGTCTATACAGTAGAGGATGGCCTAAATGTCTCTTATACAGTAGAGGATGGCCTAAATGTCTCTATACAGTAAAGGATGATCTAAATGTCTCTATACAGTAGAGGGTGGCCTAAATGCCTCTATACAGTAGAGGGCGGTCTAAATGTTTCTATACAGTAGAGGGTGGTCTAAATGTTTCTATACAGTAGAGGGTGGTCTAAATGTCTCTATACAGTAGAGGGTTGTCTATATGTCTGTATACAGTGGAGGATGGCCTAAATGTCTCTTATACAGTAGAGGATGGTCTAAATGTTTCTATACAGTAGAGGATGGTCTAAATGTCTCTATACAGTAGAGGATGGCCTAAATGTCTCTATACAGTAGAGGATGGCTTAAATGTCTCTATACAGTTGAGGATGGCCTAAATGTCTCTATACAGTAGAGGATGGTCTAAATGTCTCTATACAGTAGAGGATGGCCTAAATGTCTCTATACAGTAGAGGATGGTCTAAATGTCCCTATACAGTAGAGGATGGTCTAAATGTCTCTATACAGTAGAGGATGGTCTAAATGTCCCTATACAGTAGAGGATAACCTAAATGACTATACAGTAGATGATGGCCTAAATGTCTCTATACAGTAGAGGATGGCCTAATTATCTCTATACAGTAGACGATGGCCTAAATGTCTCTATACAATGGAGAATGGCCTAATTGTCTCTATATAGTTAGAGGATGGTCTAAATGTCTATACAGTAGAGGATGGCCTAAATGTCTCTTATACAGTAGAGGATGGCCTAAATGTCTCTATACAGTAAAGGATGATCTAAATGTCTCTATACAGTAGAGGGTGGCCTAAATGCCTCTATACAGTAGAGGGCGGTCTAAATGTTTCTATACAGTAGAGGGTGGTCTAAATGTTTCTATACAGTAGAGGGTGGTCTAAATGTTTCTATACAGTAGAGGGTGGTCTAAATGTTTCTATACAGTAGAGGGTGGTCTAAATGTCTCTATACAGTGGAGAATGGCCTAAATGTCTCAATACAGTAGAGGATGGCCTAAATGCCTCTATACAGTAGAGGGTGGTCTAAATGTTTCTATACAGTAGAGGATGGTCTAAATGTTTCTATATAGTAGAGGGTGGTCTAAATGTCTCTATACAGTGGAGAATGGCCTAAATGTCTCTATACAGTAGAGGGTGGCCTAAATGCCTCTACACAGTAGAGGGTGGTCTAAATGTTTCTATACTGGAAAGGATGGTCTAAATGTTTCTATACAGTAGAGGATGGTTTAAATGTTTCTATACAGTAGAGGATGGTTTAAATGTTTCTATACAGTAGAGGGTGGTATAAATGTCTCTATACAGTGGAGAATGGCCTAAATGTCTCGATACTGTAGAGGATGGCCTAAATGTCTCTATACAGTAGAGGGTGGTCTAAATGTTTCTATACAGTAGAGGGTGGCCTAAATGTCTCTATACAGTGGAGAAAGGCCTAAATGTCTCTATACAGTAGAGGGTGGCCTAAATGCCTCTATACAGTAGAGGGTGGTCTAAATGTTTCTATACAGTAGAGGATGGTCTAAATGTTTCTATGCAGTAGAGGATGGTCTAAATGTTTCTATGCAGTAGAGGGTGGTCTAAATGCCTCTATACAGTGGAGAATGGCCTAAATGTCTCGATACATTAGAGGATGGCCTAAATGTCTCTATACAGTAGAGGATGGTCTAAATGTCTCTATACAGTAGAGGGTGGTCTAAATGTTTTATACAGTAGAGGGTGGTCTATATGTCTCTATACAGTGGAGGATGGCCTAAATGTCTCTTATACAGTAGAGGATGGCCTAAATGTCTCTATACAGTAAAGGATGGTCTAAATGTCTCTATACTGTAGAGGGTGGCCTAAATGCCTCTATACAGTTGAGGGTGGTCTAAATGATTCTATTCAGTAGAGGATGGCCTAAATGTCTCTATACAGTATAGGATGGTCTAAAAGTCTGTATACAGTAGGGAATGGCCTAAATGTCTCTATATAGTAAAGGGTGGTCTAAATGTCTCTATACAGTTAGAGGATGGCCTAAATGTCTCTATACAGTTAGAGGATGGCCTTAATGTCTAAATGTCTCTATACAGTAGAGGATGGCCTAAATGTCTCTATACAGTAGAGGATAACCTAAATTTCTCTATACAGCAGAGGATGGTCTAAATGTCTCTATACAGTAGAGGATGGCCTAAATGTCTCTATACAGTAGAGGATGGCTTAAATGTCTCTATACAGTTGAGGATGGCCTAAATGTCTCTATACAGTAGAGGATGGTCTAAATGTCTATACAGTAGCGCATGGCCTAAATGTCCCTATACAGTAGAGGATAACCTAAATGACTCTATACAGTAGACGATGGCCTAAATGTCTCTATATAGTTAGAGGTTGGCCTAAATGTCTCTATACAGTAGAGGGAGGTCTAAATGTCTCTATACAGTAGAGGGTGGTCTAAATGTTTCTATGCAGTAGAGGATGGACTAAATGTTTCTATACAGTAGAGGGTGGTCTAAATGCCTCTATACAGTGGAGAATGGCCTAAATGTCTCGATACATTAGAGGATGGCCTAAATGTCTCTATACAGTAGAGGATGGTCTAAATGTCTCTATACAGTAGAGGGTGGTCTAAATGTTTTATACAGTAGAGGGTGGTCTATATGTCTCTATACAGTGGAGGATGGCCTAAATGTCTCTTATACAGTAGAGGATGGCCTAAATGTCTCTATACAGTAAAGGATGGCCTAAATGTCTCTATACAGTAAAGGATGGTCTAAATGTCTCTATACAGTAGAGGGTGGCCTAAATGCCTCTATACAGTTGAGGGTGGTCTAAATGATTCTATACAGTAGAGGATGGCCTAAATGTCTCTATACAGTATAGGATGGTCTAAAAGTCTCTATACAGTAGGGAATGGCCTAAATGTCTCTATACAGTAGAGGGTGGCCTAAATGTCTCTATATAGTAGAGGGTGGTCTAAATGTCTCTATACAGTCAGAAGATGGCCTATATGTCTCTATACAGTACAGGATGGTCTAAATGTCTCTATACAGTTAGATGATGGCCTAAATGTCTCTATACACTAGAGAGTGGTCTAAATATCTATACAGTAGAGGATGGCCTAAATGTCTATATAGTAGAGGGTGGTCTAAATGTCTCTATACAGTCAGAGGATGGCCTAAATGTCTCTATACAATAGAGTGTGGTCTAAATGTCTATACAATAGAGGATGGCCTAAATGTCTCTATATAGGAAAGGGTGGTCTAAATGTCTCTATACAGTTAGAGGATGGCCTTAATGTCTAAATGTCTCTATACAGTAGAGGATGGCCTAAATGTCTCTATACAGTAGAGGATAGCCTAAATGTCTCTATACAGCAGAGGATGGTCTAAATGTCTCTATACAGTAGAGGATGGCCTAAATGTCTCTATACAGTAGAGGATGGCTTAAATGTCTCTATACAGTTGAGGATGGCCTAAATGTCTCTATACAGTAGAGGATGGTGTAAATGTCTCTATACAGTAGCGCATGGCCTAAATGTCCCTATACAGTAGAGGATAACCTAAATGACTCTATACAGTAGACGATGGCCTAAATGTCTCTATATAGTTAGAGGTTGGCCTAAATGTCTCTATACAGTAGAGGGAGGTCTAAATGTCTCTATACAGTAGAGGGTGGTCTAAATGTCTCTATACAGTAGAGGATGGCCTAAATATCTCTATACAGTGGAGGATGGCCTAAATGTCTCTATACAGTGGAGAATGGCCTAAATGTCTCAATACAGTAGAGGATGGCCTAAATGCCTCTATACAGTAGAGGGTGGTCTAAATGTTTCTATACAGTAGAGGATGGTCTAAATGTTTCTATACAGTAGAGGGTGGTCTAAATGTCTCTATACAGTGGAGAATGGCCTAAATGTCTCTATACAGTAGAGGGTGGCCTAAATGCCTCTACACAGTAGAGGGTGGTCTAAATGTTTCTATACTGGAAAGGATGGTCTAAATGTTTCTAATACAGTAGAGGATGGTTTAAATGTTTCTATACAGTAGAGGATGGTTTAAATGTTTCTATACAGTAGAGGGTGGTATAAATGTCTCTATACAGTGGAGAATGGCCTAAATGTCTCGATACAGTAGAGGATGGCCTAAATGTCTCTATACAGTAGAGGGTGGTCTAAATGTTTCTATACAGTAGAGGGTGGTCTAAATGTCTCTATACAGTGGAGAAAGGTCTAAATGTCTCTATACAGTAGAGGGTGGCCTAAATGCCTCTATACAGTAGAGGGTGGTCTAGTTTATTACAGAGTATTGCATACTAACCCCTTTGGTTAATGAAATTTTAATTTCATAAACAAATGGGATAATTGCCAATTATCATATAATACTGGTTAAATAAAATCGAAATAACAGTGGATAGCTCCCGTAGGGGGCGTCCTTCCCCTGTCATCTGATTTGCATACTTCCATTTTTAACCACGAGATTGATTCACGGTTGAAATTTGGGCTTGCCAAAATATCATTGTTTTTGCGGTGGAAATACATTGTTACCACCCATCAACACAGCCACCGAACTATTAGTGTGTCAGGAAGCTCTTGTGGACATCAAGAACTTCGTACTTAGTCACCTTGAGTAAAAAATTGTAGTTTTAGTAACGAAACTCAAAAGCCCGCCTTCAGTTTCAAGATGGCGGAAAATATGGATACCGGAGAGTTGAACACCGTTCATCCCAGCACTTCGGATTCAAACACTTTCGGACGAAAGTGTGAAGAGTGCCATATATCGATGCTCACTTACGATGATCACCGTATTTGCATTCCATGTGGCAGAAAATGTAATGGGCACATCAACTGCGGTGTTTGCCTCGCCTGGCCGATAGAAACTTGGAACTGGGATTCCCGCCTACGCAAGTCAACGGGAAAATCAGGAAAGAAGAAATCCAAAAAACGTCATTTGGAGGAGTCTTCGGTTTCATAGGTACCTACCAACGCTGAGGACGAACTATTGGCAGACGAACCCAGCCAAAAACGTCCAAAGGAGACTGACAATGAGCAAAGTGTTATAGCTCATTTACAGAACAAGGTGGATCTACTGACCAGAAAAATTAAAGTTTTGGAAAACCCAGTAGACGAAGAGGTACCACCAAAAGCATGGAGTGTCAGCGCTCTCCAGGCGGAAAAGAAAAAATCCTACACAACAGTGGTGCGAGAAAATGTTGAAGACGCACTGGCTGAGGCAGGCGTGATTTTTTCTACTGAAGATGCTACAAGCAACGCGGGGGAGGCCGGCTCGTCGAAAACCACAACAGCGAGTGGTACCGACAAGGAGGACCCCGAATTCAAAATCCGCTCCGATGCTATCACGAAAGGTGCGGTTATGGTCAAGAAAATCTTACCTCTACTGATTCCACCGATGGCGGACGCCCCACGTTTCTCGATCGGTTTGTCTACACTGCCGAAAAAGGACACTTTTGCGACTTCAGCAATGCTACCATGGTCTCCCCGACTGACACAGGGCGCTGCTATAACACAACGCGTGATCGGAGGAGGCAAATGGGATCGTGAAGTTACCGAGAAAACCGCTACAGCCACCAAGGACGACTTCTTGGGGACTAACCGGGACGATTGGAGCAGACGCTACCAAAAAGTCATACCGCCCGCTGATGAGTGGAAAACACCGGTCGGTACCGACGCCAGCCTGCACGAACGACCTCTCGGCGTACAACCACCAGAACTGGAGCCATGCGTCCGGGAAATGGTCGCCGAAGGAAGTATAACGAAACATCCACTCGGCAAACCACAAGTTTACATCCCGTATTGCCTGTCCCAGTCAACGCTATGTAGATTGGAAAACAACGTTTGGGACACTTCTCTTGCATTAAGCCATAGAGAATTTTTCACTACTACTACACAAATTCAGTTAGCGAAATTCAAAACAGGCAACATCACCAAGGATGAACTGTTTAGCACATTAGAGCCGCTGTTGGTCGCGACTAACGTCGTCGACGCTGACATAATACAGAGTCACCTCCAGTTACGAGCGACTATTCAACACTCTCGCCATGCAGCAGTTTGGTCCGCTATGCTAAAGACAGCCGCCAACGCTGAAATCAAGAACGAATTGGCGACGATCGATTTCAGAGGGACCAAATTATTCGACGGAAAACTCAGCGCTGTGAATTCTAAGTTGAATGAGAAAGCAGCGGCAAAAGTTAACCGTGTGATGATCGAAGGCGCCTTTAAAGCCAAGCAAGCCGCTAATAACAAACAGAGCATCGCGACCAAGGCGAAGCCAGTTAACCAAGCTACTACGGGTCAGCCCAAGGGAAACGCAAAGGCAAACCCGAATCAGGCAAAAGGAAAAAGTGAAAACCAGCAGCGACAGAATAAACAATTCTCGAAACAGACTGGTAACACTAAAAAGTCTTCCTGACTATACGTCAGCAAATATGGTAATGTATCAAAACAAGGTGCGATTAAACATGTCAAATATTACTCAAGTCTCCGAGTATTTTTGTCAAACAAATCAAACCACAGATCCCCTTACACATATACCACTTGCATTAAACGATTCGGTTCAGTGCCCAGGTCGGCGGGAACCAAGTCGTGCAAAACATCGTGCATTAAGCGATTTTGTTCAGTGCCCAGGATGGCGGGAACTCAATCGTGCACAACAAAAACACGGTCGGCCGCACCTCAGGTCGGTGGGCGATCGTATAAACAAACAACCGGCCGAATGCGTGGACCTAGGGAGAATGACGCATCGACCGGTGAAAAAACAGAAACCCGTAAGGCAGAGTCCCTACTCCCCTCCAGGTTGGAAAAAAAGGGGGGGAAGGACGTTAAACGGGGATATAACGCCGCATTCACTCCAGGGGGAAATGGAGAAATCGGCGATGTCAATGTATACCGCCACAAGCGACCGAGGGTTGGTGAGTCCCTCGACGCCGGTGGCACTGCGTCTGCAGAAATGTATTCCCCGGTGGAAAGAAACTATAAACGATCCGTATGTGATATCGATAATAACACACGGGTATCGAATACCGTTGATAAAAGAACCGAAATGCAAAAAAAGAACATGTATTTCGGGGAAACCGGGCTCTACTCAGTCAACAATACTGAAAGAAAGCGTGGAAATACTACTCGAAAAAAAGGTAATTCAGCGGGTACAAAACCCGAAAAATTCTTTCATCTCGAGGTTATTTCCCGTCAAGAAATCCAACGGTGGGTACAGGCTGGTGCTGGATTTAAAGGAGTTGAACAAATTTGTGAAGAAAGAAACGTTCAAAATGTTAACTCCGGCACTAGTGAGAGCGTCAATTCAAAAAGGGGACTGGATGACGTCCCTCGACTTGACCGACGCTTACCTGCACATACCAATACACACAGAAAGCAGGCGCTTGTTACGATTCGTGGTGAACGGTGTAACGTATCAGTACACCGTCCTACCTTTCGGCCTGACGTCAGCCCCACTTCTGTTTACAAAAGTTCTACGCACAGTGGTGGCGTTACTGCACAAGAACGCAGCAGACGTCAACCCCTACTTAGACGACTGGCTGATAAAAAGTCAAAATCGGAACCTGATTTGTCAATCAACCGAGCGGACTGTCAGTCTACTGTTAAAGCTAGGTTTTCTGATAAATATGGAAAAATCAGAATTAATACCGACGCAGAAAATAGTCTTTCTGGGCATGGAACTGGATGCTGAGAAAGGCATGATCCGACCAGCCCAGCACAGAATCGACAATGTACAAAAAATGATACAATCATTTCTAAAACAAAAACAAGCCACACTACGCCAGGTAATGCGACTAGTGGGGATGTTAACTTCGATGAGGGGCTTAGTACCGAGAGCGGCGCTACAGTCCAGACCGATCCAACGCCTAGTGTTAGACGCACAGTTAAAAATGCGACTATCAAAGGACGGGATAAAATACGAAAAACCGGTACTGTTCACACCGGCCTTTCTGGAATCACTTCCGTGGTGGGGCAACCTCAAGAACCTCACGGCGGGGATTCCCATGGACAAGGCGAAACCGACAGTAACGTTGGTGACGGATGCATCCATGACGGGCTGGGGAGGGCACTGCATGGACGGGATTGCACACGGTCAGTGGAACGAAAAACAAAGGAAATTTCACATAAACCGACTGGAAATGCTAGCGGTGCAGTTCTCCCTGCAATCCTTCAAAAAAGCGGTAAAAAACCGGGCCGTGTTAATAAGATCCGACAATCAGACTGTAGTAGCTTACCTCAACAAGGAAGGGGGAACGAAATCACAGTCGTTAAACGACCATGCTGTAGCAGTGCTAAAGTGGTGTGCACAAAACAAAGTCGAGCTGATGTGCAAACATATACCGGGAGCCCAAAACGGTGTAGCGGACTCGCTATCCCGGGGGAAACCCTACGACGACACAGAATGGGAGCTGTCACAGACGGCAGTAAACCTAGTGTTCGACATGTGGGGGGAACCCCAGGTAGATCTGTTTGCAACACCGGAAAACAAAAAACGTCCCGTTTTTGTGACGCGTTATCCGGACAAACAGTCACTGACGTGGGACGCACTTCAGATGGAGTGGGGCGGAATGTTCAGTTACGCATTCCCACCATTTCCATTGATCCACCGAACGTTACAAAAACTGGAACAATCGGAGAACTCGCACATGATTCTAGTGGCACCGAACTGGCCGTCTCAGACTTGGTTTCCGTTACTGCTGTCTCTGCTAACGGACCATCCGAGAAGCCTGCCACAAGAAATCACGTTGACACAACCCGGCGGTTATACACCAACCAACCCGGAGCTGTACCAACTTCACGTGTGGAAACTATCCAGCAATTTAGAATTGCGCAAGGGTTTTCAAGCCAAGTGTCGCAAACAACGACGGCCGGGCTTAGGGATTCCTCAAATGGATTGTATCAATACCACTGGGAAAAATTTCGTAATTGGTGTCTTGCAGGGGATATACATCCACTCTATCCCTCTTTGCCCCAAGTAGCGGAGTTTTTTGCTTATTTGATCAACGAAAAAAAGTTGAAACCGGGGACAGTAGAAAACTATAAATCGGCGATCAACTCTGTACTCAAACTAAGCCTAGACAAAAACATTTCGGATGACCCGACAATCTCCGATCTGTTCAAGGGCTTTATTACACAGGCGGGCCCCATTGAGAGGTACAAAGCGCCTGCATGGAGCTTGTCAGTAGTCCTTAAAGCGCTACGACAATTCCCATACGAACCGAAGGAATTGGCGTCACTACAGGACTGGACGAAAAAGACTGTTTTTCTACTAGCACTCGCTTCAGGGAGGCGAGTTAGCGAAATACACGCTCTGTCATTTGAAGACAATTTTACGGTGTTTTATCCCGATAAAGCGATTTTAATGACATCAGTAAAATTCAGAGGAAAAAATCAGAAACTGCACGAGACGGCGACTCCGATCGTTATCCCGGCACTGAGCAATATTTCCAATGAAAAACAAGACAGAATTCTTTGTCCGGTACGTGCGCTAGCTTATTATAAGAAACGTACTTCCGGGGTCAGAAGGGGTCAAAGGTCGATGTTCGTTTGTTACCAAAAAGGTAAACAAAGCTCAGCGGCATCGAAATTCACGTTAGCGAGATGGGTAAAAGAGACAGTTTACCACGCTTATAGTGATAAGTATTTGAGCACAGAGGCAGGCAAAGTCACTGCCAAGATGCATGACTTAAGAGGCATAGGTAATACACTGGCATTTGCTAGCGGAGCTTCTTTAGCCCAGGTGCTAGCAGCCGGGTCCTGGAAAACTAGCAACACTTTTCTCTCTTATTACCTGAAAGACCTAGCGGCCGAGTCACAGGGCCTACACTCGTTAGGCTACCTAGTGACAGGCCAAGTTGTAACGAAACAATAGGGCATGTAACTTTCCGCAACTGCAAGAATTATTCAGTTAGCGGGTGTTATACAGTTGGGGGGATGGAATTTTTTCAATTCCATAATCAGGTGGGGTAGTATTTATCTGCCAAGAGATATTCTCTGGTAATCTGTCCCATTTGTTTATGAAATTAAAATTTCATTAACCAAAGGGGTTAGTATGCAATACTCTGTAATAAACTTTTAAAACTAGCGCCGAAGGCGCATATTAGTTTTTATGTTTATATAAGAGATTGCATACTTACCTTCCCACCCAAAACCACCCCAGATAAATAGCTACGAATCAATATCGTGGTCAAAAAGATCTGGAAGTATGCAAATCAGATGACAGGGGAAGGACGCCCCCTACGGGAGCTATCCACTGTTATTTCGATTTTATTTAACCAGTATTATATGATAATTGGCAATTATCCCATTTGTTTATGAAATCAAAATTTCATTAACCAAAGGTAAGTATGCAATCTCTTATATAAACATAAAAACTAATATGCGCCTTCGGCGCTAGTTTTAAAAAATGTTTCTATACAGTAGAGGATGGCCTAAATGTCTCTATACAGTAGAGGGAGGTCTAAATGTCTCTATACAGTAGAGGGTGGCCTAAATGCCTCTACACAGTAGAGGGTGGTCTAAATGTTTCTATACTGGAAAGGATGGTCTAAATGTTTCTATACAGTAGAGGATGGTTTAAATGTTTCTATACAGTAGAGGATGGTCTAAATGTTTCTATACAGTAGAGGGTGGTCTAAATGTCTCTATACAGTGGAGAATGGCCTAAATGTCTCGATACAATAGAGGATGGCCTAAATGTCTCTATACAGTAGAGGATGGCCTAAATGTCTCTATACAGTAGAGGGTGGTCTAAATGTTTTATACAGTAGAGGGTGGTCTATATGTCTCTATACAGTAGAGGGTGGTCTAAATGTTTCTATAGAGTACAGGGTGATCTATATGTCTCTATACAGTGGAGGATGGTATAAGTGTCTCTATACAGTAGAGGATGGCCTAAATGTCTATATAGTAGAGGGTGGTCTAAATGTCTCTATACAGTCAGAGGATGGCCTAAATGTCTCTATACAATAGAGTGTGGTCTAAATGTCTATACAATAGAGGATGGCCTAAATGTCTCTATATAGTAAAGGGTGGTCTAAATGTCTCTATACAGTTAGAGGATGGCCTTAATGTCTAAATGTCTCTATACAGTAGAGGATGGCCTAAATGTCTCTATACAGTAGAGGATAGCCTAAATGTCTCTATACAGCAGAGGATGGTCTAAATGTCTATATACAGTAGAGGATGGCCTAAATGTCTCTATACAGTAGAGGATGGCTTAAATGTCTCTATACAGTTGAGGATGGCCTAAATGTCTCTATACAGTAGAGGATGGTCTAAATGTCTCTATACAGTAGAGGATAACCTAAATGACTATACAGTAGAGGATGGCCTAATTATCTCTATACAGTAGAGGATGGCCTAAATGTCTCTATACAGTAGAGGATAACCTAAATGTCTCTATACAGTAGAGGATGGCCTAAATGTCTCTATACAGTAGAGGATGGCCTAAATGTCCCTATACAGTAGAGGATAACCTAAATGACTCTATACAGTAGACGATGGCCTAAATGTCTCTATATAGTTAGAGGTTGGCCTAAATGTCTCTATACAGTAGAGGGAGGTCTAAATGTCTCTATACAGTAGAGGGTGGTCTAAATGTCTCTATACAGTAGAGGATGGCCTAAATATCTCTATACAGTGGAGGATGGCCTAAATGTCTCTATACAGTAGAGAATGGCCTAAATGTCTCAATACAGTAGAGGATGGCCTAAATGCCTCTACAGTAGAGGGTGTTCTAAATGTTTCTATACAGTAGAGGATGGTCTAAATGTTTCTATACAGTAGAGGGTGGTCTAAATGTCTCTATACAGTGGAGAATGGCCTAAATGTCTCTATACAGTAGAGGGTGGCCTAAATGCCTCTACACAGTAGAGGGTGGTCTAAATGTTTCTGTACTGGAAAGGATGGTCTAAATGTTTCTATACAGTAGAGGATGGTTTAAATGTTTCTATACAGTAGAGGATGGTTTAAATGTTTCTATACAGTAGAGGGTGGTATAAATGTCTCTATACAGTGGAGAATGGCCTAAATGTCTCGATACAGTAGAGGATGGCCTAAATGTCTCTATACAGTAGAGGGTGGTCTAAATGTTTCTATACAGTAGAGGGTGGTCTAAATGTTTCTATACAGTGGAGAAAGGTCTAAATGTCTCTATACAGTAGAGGGTGGCCTAAATGCCTCTATACAGTAGAGGGTGGTCTAAATGTTTCTATACAGTAGAGGATGGTCTAAATGTTTCTATGCAGTAGAGGATGGTCTAAATGTTTCTATACAGTAGAGGGTGGTCTAAATGTCTCTATACAGTGGAGAATGGCCTAAATGTCTCGATAAAATAGAGGATGGCCTAAATGTCTCTATACAGTAGAGGATGGCCTAAATGTCTCTATACAGTGGAGGGTGGTCTAAATGTTTCTATACAGTAGAGGATGGTCTAAATGTTTCTATGCAGTAGAGGATGGTCTAAATGTTTCTATACAGTAGAGGGTGGTCTAAATGTCTCTATACAGTGGAGAATGGCCTAAATGTCTCGATACAATAGAGGATGGCCTAAATGTCTCTATACAGTAGAGGATGGCCTAAATGTCTCTATACAGTAGAGGGTGGTCTAAATGTTTTATACAGTAGAGGGTGGTCTATATGTCTCTATACAGTAGAGGATGGTCTAAATGTCTCTATACAGTAGAGGGTGGTCTAAATGTCTCTATACAGTAGAGGGTTGTCTATATGTCTGTCTACAGTGGAGGATGGCCTAAATGTCTCTTATACAGTAGAGGATGGTCTAAATGTTTCTATACAGTAGAGGATGGTCTGAATGCTTCTATACAGTTGAAGATGGCCTAAATGTCTCTATACAGTAGAGGGTGGCCTAAATGTTTCTATACAGTAGAGGATGGCCTAAATGTTTCTATACAGTAGAGGATGGTCTAAATGTCTCTATAGAGTAGAGGATGGCCTAAATGTCTCTATACAGTAGAGGATGGCTTAAATGTCTCTATACAGTTTAGGATGGCTTAAATGTCTCTATACAGTAGAGGATGGTCTAAATGTCTCTATACAGTAGAGGATGGCCTAAATGTCTCTATACAGTAGAGGATGGTCTAAATGTCCCTATACAGTAGAGGATGGCCTAAATGTCTCTATACAGTAGAGGATGGTCTAAATGTCCCTATACAGTAGAGGATGGCCTAATTATCTCTATACAGTAGACGATGGCCTAAATGTCTCTATATAGTTAGAGGTTGGCCTAAATGTCTCTATACAGTAGAGGGTGGTCTAAATGTCTCTATACAGTAGAGGGTGGTCTAAATGTCTCTATACAGTAGAGGATGGCCTTAATATCTCTGTACAGTGGAGGATGGCCTAAATGTCTCTATACAGTGGAGAATGGCCTAAATGTCTCTATACAGTAGAGGGCGGTCTAAATGTTTCTATACAGTAGAGGGTGGTCTAAATGTTTCTATACAGTAGAGGGTGGTCTAAATGTTTCTATACAGTAGGGGGTGGTCTAAATGTTTCTATACAGTAGAGGGTGGTCTAAATGTCTCTATACAGTGGAGAATGGCCTAAATGTCTCAATACAGTAGAGGATGGCCTAAATGCCTCTATACAGTAGAGAGTGGTCTAAATGTGTCTATACAGTAGAGGATGGTCTAAATGTTTCTATATAGTAGAGGGTGGTCTAAATGTCTCTATACAGTGGAGAATGGCCTAAATGTCTCTATACAGTAGAGGGTGGCCTAAATGCCTCTACACAGTAGAGGGTGGTCTAAATGTTTCTATACTGGAAAGGATGGTCTAAATGTTTCTATACAGTAGAGGATGGTTTAAATGTTTCTATACAGTAGAGGATGGTTTAAATGTTTCTATACAGTAGAGGGTGGTATAAATGTCTCTATGCAGTGGAGAATGGCCTAAATGTCTCGATACAGTAGAGGATGGCCTAAATGTCTCTATACAGTAGAGGGTGGTCTAAATGTTTCTATACAGTAGAGGGTGGCCTAAATGTCTCTATACAGTAGAGAAAGGCCTAAATGTCTCTATACAGTAGAGGGTGGCCTAAATGCCTCTATACAGTAGAGGGTGGTCTAAATGTTTCTATACAGTAGAGGATGGTCTAAATGTTTCTATGCAGTAGAGGATGGTCTAAATGTTTCTATACAGTAGAGGGTGGTCTAAATGCCTCTATACAGTGGAGAATGGCCTAAATGTCTTGATACATTAGAGGATGGCCTAAATGTCTCTATACAGTAGAGGATGGCCTAAATGTCTCTATACAGTAGAGGGTGGTCTAAATGTTTTATACAGTAGAGGGTGGTCTATATGTCTCTATACAGTGGAGGATGGCCTAAATGTCTCTTATACAGTAGAGGGTGGCCTAAATGCCTCTATACAGTTGAGGGTGGTCTAAATGATTCTATACAGTAGAGGATGGCCTAAATGTCTCTATACAGTGGAGAATGGCCTAAATGTCTCTATATAGTTAGAGGATGGCCTAAATGTCTTGATACATTAGAGGATGGCCTAAATGTCTCTATACAGTAGAGGATGGCCTAAATGTCTCTATACAGTAGAGGGTGGCCTAAATGCCTCTATACAGTAGAGGGCGGTCTAAATGTTTCTATACAGTAGAGGGTGGTCTAAATGTTTCTATACAGTAGAGGGTGGTCTAAATGTTTCTATACAGTAGAGGGTGGTCTAAATGTTTCTATACAGTAGAGGGTGGTCTAAATGTCTCTATACAGTGGAGAATGGCCTAAATGTCTCTATACAGTAGAGGGTGGCCTAAATGCCTCTACACAGTAGAGGGTGGTCTAAATGTTTCTATACTGGAAAGGATGGTCTAAATGTTTCTATACAGTAGAGGATGCTTTAAATGTTTCTATGCAGTAGAGGATGGTTTAAATGTTTCTATACAGTAGAGGGTGGTATAAATGTCTCTATAGAGTACAGGGTGATCTATATGTCTCTGTACAGTGGAGGATGGTATAAGTGTCTCTATACAGTAGAGGATGGCCTAAATGTCTCTATATAGTAGAGGGTGGTCTAAATGTCTCTATACAGTAGAGGATGGTCGAAATGTCTCTATACAGTAGAGGGTGGTCTAAATGTCTCTATACAGTAGAGGGTTGTCTATATGTCTGTCTACAGTGGAGGATGGCCTAAATGTCTCTTATACAGTAGAGGATGGTCTAAATGTTTCTATACAGTAGAGGATGGTCTAAATGCTTCTATACAGTTGAAGATGGCCTAAATGTCTCTTATACAGTAGAGGATGGTCTAAATGTTTCTATACAGTAGAGGATGGTCTAAATGCTTCTATACAGTTGAAGATGGCCTTAATGTCTCTATACAGTAGAGGGTGGCCTAAATGTTTCTATACAGTAGAGGATGGCTTAAATGTCTCTATACAGTTGAGGATGGCCTAAATGTCTCTATACAGTAGAGGATGGTCTAAATGTTTTATACAGTAGAGGGTGGTCTATATGTCTCTATACAGTAGAGGATGGTCTAAATGTCTCTATACAGTAGAGGGTGGTCTAAATGTCTCTATACAGTAGAGGGTTGTCTATATGTCTGTCTACAGTGGAGGATGGCCTAAATGTCTCTTATACAGTAGAGGATGGTCTAAATGTTTCTATACAGTAGAGGATGGTCTGAATGCTTCTATACAGTTGAAGATGGCCTAAATGTCTCTATACAGTAGAGGGTGGCCTAAATGTTTCTATACAGTAGAGGATGGCCTAAATGTTTCTATACAGTAGAGGATGGTCTAAATGTCTCTATAGAGTAGAGGATGGCCTAAATGTCTCTATACAGTAGAGGATGGCTTAAATGTCTCTATACAGTTTAGGATGGCTTAAATGTCTCTATACAGTAGAGGATGGTCTAAATGTCTCTATACAGTAGAGGATGGCCTAAATGTCTCTATACAGTAGAGGATGGTCTAAATGTCCCTATACAGTAGAGGATGGCCTAAATGTCTCTATACAGTAGAGGATGGTCTAAATGTCCCTATACAGTAGAGGATGGCCTAATTATCTCTATACAGTAGACGATGGCCTAAATGTCTCTATATAGTTAGAGGTTGGCCTAAATGTCTCTATACAGTAGAGGGTGGTCTAAATGTCTCTATACAGTAGAGGGTGGTCTAAATGTCTCTATACAGTAGAGGATGGCCTTAATATCTCTGTACAGTGGAGGATGGCCTAAATGTCTCTATACAGTGGAGAATGGCCTAAATGTCTCTATACAGTAGAGGGCGGTCTAAATGTTTCTATACAGTAGAGGGTGGTCTAAATGTTTCTATACAGTAGAGGGTGGTCTAAATGTTTCTATACAGTAGGGGGTGGTCTAAATGTTTCTATACAGTAGAGGGTGGTCTAAATGTCTCTATACAGTGGAGAATGGCCTAAATGTCTCAATACAGTAGAGGATGGCCTAAATGCCTCTATACAGTAGAGAGTGGTCTAAATGTGTCTATACAGTAGAGGATGGTCTAAATGTTTCTATATAGTAGAGGGTGGTCTAAATGTCTCTATACAGTGGAGAATGGCCTAAATGTCTCTATACAGTAGAGGGTGGCCTAAATGCCTCTACACAGTAGAGGGTGGTCTAAATGTTTCTATACTGGAAAGGATGGTCTAAATGTTTCTATACAGTAGAGGATGGTTTAAATGTTTCTATACAGTAGAGGATGGTTTAAATGTTTCTATACAGTAGAGGGTGGTATAAATGTCTCTATGCAGTGGAGAATGGCCTAAATGTCTCGATACAGTAGAGGATGGCCTAAATGTCTCTATACAGTAGAGGGTGGTCTAAATGTTTCTATACAGTAGAGGGTGGCCTAAATGTCTCTATACAGTAGAGAAAGGCCTAAATGTCTCTATACAGTAGAGGGTGGCCTAAATGCCTCTATACAGTAGAGGGTGGTCTAAATGTTTCTATACAGTAGAGGATGGTCTAAATGTTTCTATGCAGTAGAGGATGGTCTAAATGTTTCTATACAGTAGAGGGTGGTCTAAATGCCTCTATACAGTGGAGAATGGCCTAAATGTCTTGATACATTAGAGGATGGCCTAAATGTCTCTATACAGTAGAGGATGGCCTAAATGTCTCTATACAGTAGAGGGTGGTCTAAATGTTTTATACAGTAGAGGGTGGTCTATATGTCTCTATACAGTGGAGGATGGCCTAAATGTCTCTTATACAGTAGAGGGTGGCCTAAATGCCTCTATACAGTTGAGGGTGGTCTAAATGATTCTATACAGTAGAGGATGGCCTAAATGTCTCTATACAGTGGAGAATGGCCTAAATGTCTCTATATAGTTAGAGGATGGCCTAAATGTCTTGATACATTAGAGGATGGCCTAAATGTCTCTATACAGTAGAGATTGGCCTAAATGTCTCTATACAGTAGAGGGTGGCCTAAATGCCTCTATACAGTAGAGGGCGGTCTAAATGTTTCTATACAGTAGAGGGTGGTCTAAATGTTTCTATACAGTAGAGGGTGGTCTAAATGTTTCTATACAGTAGAGGGTGGTCTAAATGTTTCTATACAGTAGAGGGTGGTCTAAATGTCTCTATACAGTGGAGAATGGCCTAAATGTCTCTATACAGTAGAGGGTGGCCTAAATGCCTCTACACAGTAGAGGGTGGTCTAAATGTTTCTATACTGGAAAGGATGGTCTAAATGTTTCTATACAGTAGAGGATGCTTTAAATGTTTCTATGCAGTAGAGGATGGTTTAAATGTTTCTATACAGTAGAGGGTGGTATAAATGTCTCTATAGAGTACAGGGTGATCTATATGTCTCTGTACAGTGGAGGATGGTATAAGTGTCTCTATACAGTAGAGGATGGCCTAAATGTCTCTATATAGTAGAGGGTGGTCTAAATGTCTCTATACAGTAGAGGATGGTCGAAATGTCTCTATACAGTAGAGGGTGGTCTAAATGTCTCTATACAGTAGAGGGTTGTCTATATGTCTGTCTACAGTGGAGGATGGCCTAAATGTCTCTTATACAGTAGAGGATGGTCTAAATGTTTCTATACAGTAGAGGATGGTCTAAATGCTTCTATACAGTTGAAGATGGCCTAAATGTCTCTTATACAGTAGAGGATGGTCTAAATGTTTCTATACAGTAGAGGATGGTCTAAATGCTTCTATACAGTTGAAGATGGCCTTAATGTCTCTATACAGTAGAGGGTGGCCTAAATGTTTCTATACAGTAGAGGATGGCTTAAATGTCTCTATACAGTTGAGGATGGCCTAAATGTCTCTATACAGTAGAGGATGGTCTAAATGTCTCTATACAGTAGAGGATGGCCTAAATGTCTCTATACAGTAGAGGATGGCCTAAATGTCTCTATACAGTAGAGGATGGTCTAAATGTCCCTATACAGTAGAGGATGGCCTAAATGTCTCTATACAGTAGAGGATGGTCTAAATGTCCCTATACAGTAGAGGATAACCTAAATGACTCTATACAGTAGAGGATGGCCTAAATGCCTCTATACAGTAGAGGGTGGTCTAAATGTTTCTATACAGTAGAGGGTGGTCTAAATGTTTCTATACAGTAGAGGGTGGTCTAAATGTTTCTATACAGTAGAGGGTGGTCTAAATGTTTCTATACAGTAGAGGGTGGTCTAAATGTCTCTATACAGTGGAGAATGGCCTAAATGTCTCAATACAGTAGAGGATGGCCTAAATGCCTCTATACAGTAGAGGGTGGTCTAAATGTTTCTATACAGTAGAGGATGGTCTAAATGTTTCTATATAGTAGAGGTTGGTCTAAATGTCTCTATACAGTGGAGAATGGCCTAAATGTGTCTCTATACAGTAGAGGGTGGCCTAAATGCCTCTACACAGTAGAGGGTGGTCTAAATGTTTCTATACTGGAAAGGATGGTCTAAATGTTTCTATACAGTAGAGGATGGTTTAAATGTTTCTATACAGTAGAGGATGGTTTAAATGATTCTATACAGTAGAGGATGGCCTAAATGTCTCTATACAGTGGAGGATGGCCTAAATGTCTCTATACAGTGGAGAATGGCCTAAATGTCTCTATATAGTTAGAGGATGGCCTAAATGTCTTGATACATTAGAGGATGGCCTAAATGTCTCTATACAGTAGAGGATGGCCTAAATGTCTCTATACAGTAGAGGGTGGCCTAAATGCCTCTATACAGTAGAGGGCGGTCTAAATGTTTCTATACAGTAGAGGGTGGTCTAAATGTTTCTATACAGTAGAGGGTGGTCTAAATGTTTCTATACAGTAGAGGGTGGTCTAAATGTTTCTATACAGTAGAGGGTGGTCTAAATGTCTCTATACAGTAGAGGGTGGTATAAATGTCTCTATACAGTGGAGAATGGCCTAAATGTCTCGATACAGTAGAGGATGGCCTAAATGTTTCTATACTGGAAAGGATGGTCTAAATGTTTCTATACAGTAGAGGATGGTTTAAATGTTTCTATACAGTAGAGGATGGTTTAAATGTTTCTATACAGTAGAGGGTGGTATAAATGTCTCTATACAGTGGAGAATGGCCTAAATGTCTCGATACAGTAGAGGATGGCCTAAATGTCTCTATACAGTAGAGGGTGGTCTAAATGTTTCTATACAGTAGAGGGTGGCCTAAATGTCTCTATACAGTGGAGAAAGGCCTAAATGTCTCTATACAGTAGAGGGTGGCCTAAATGCCTCTATATAGTAGAGGGTGGTCTAAATGTTTCTATACAGTAGAGGATGGTCTAAATGTTTCTATGCAGTAGAGGATGGTCTAAATGTTTCTATACAGTAGAGGGTGGTCTAAATGCCTCTATACAGTGGAGAATGGCCTAAATGTCTCGATACATTAGAGGATGGCCTAAATGTCTCTATACAGTAGAGGATGGCCTAAATGTCTCTATACAGTAGAGGGTGGTCTAAATGTTTTACACAGTAGAGGGTGGTCTATATGTCTCTATACAGTGGAGGATGGCCTGAATGTCTCTTATACAGTAGAGGGTGGCCTAAATGCCTCTATAGAGTTGAGGGTGGTCTAAATGATTCTATACAGTAGAGGATGGCCTAAATGTCTCTATACAGTGGAGGATGGCCTAAATGTCTCTATACAGTGGAGAATGGCCTAAATGCCTCTATACAGTTGAGGGTGGTCTAAATGATTCTATAGAGTATAGGATGGCCTAAATGTCTCTATACAGTGGAGGATGGCCTAAATGTCTCTATACAGTAGAGGATGGCCTAAATGTCTCTATACAGTGGAGGATGGCCTAAATGTCTCTATACAGTGGAGAATGGCCTAAATGCCTCTATACAGTAGAGGGCGGTCTAAATGTTTCTATACAGTAGAGGGTGGTCTAAATGTTTCTATACAGTAGAGGGTGGTCTAAATGTTTCTATACAGTAGAGGGTGGTCTAAATGTTTCTATACAGTAGAGGGTGGTCTAAATGTCTCTATACAGTGGAGAATGGCCTAAATGTCTCAATACAGTAGAGGATGGCCTAAATGCATCTATACAGTAGAGGGTGGTCTAAATGTTTCTATACAGTAGAGGATGGTCTAAATGTTTCTATACAGTAGAGGGTGGTCTAAATGCCTCTATACAGTAGAGGGCGGTCTAAATGTTTCTATTCAGTAGAGGATGGCCTAAATGTCTCTATACAGTATAGGATGGTCTAAATGTCTCTATACAGTAGAGGGTGGCCTAAATGTCTCTATATAGTAGAGGGTGGTCTAAATGTCTATACAGTAGAAGGTGGTCTGAATGTCTCTATATAATAGAGGGTTGTCTATATGTCTCTCTACAGTGGAGGATGGCCTAAATGTCTCTTATACAGTAGAGGATGGTCTAAATGTTTCTATACAGTAGAGGATGGTCTAAATGTTTCTATACAGTTGAAGATGGCCTAAATGTCTCTATATAGTAGAGGGTGGCCTAAATGTTTCCATACAGTAGAGGATGGCCTAAATTTTTCTATACAGTAGAGGATGGTCTAAATGTCTCTATACAGTAGAGGATGGCCTAAATGTCTCTATACAGTAGAGGATGGCTTAAATGTCTCTATACAGTTGAGGATGGCCTAAATGTCTCTATACAGTAGAGGATGGTCTAAATGTCTCTATACAGTAGAGGATGGCCTAAATGTCCCTATACAGTAGAGGATAACCTAAATGACTCTATACAGTAGAGGATGGCCTAAATGTCTCTATACAGTAGAGGATGGCCTAAATGTCTCTATACAGTAGAGGATGGTCTAAATGTCCCTATGCAGTAGAGGATAACCTAAATGTCTCTATACAGTAGAGGATGGCCTAAATGTCTCTATACAGTAGAGGATAACCTAAATGACTCTATACAGTAGAGGATGGCCTAAATGTCTCTATACAGTAGAGGATGGCCTAAATGTCTCTATACAGTAGAGGATGGTCTAAATGTCCCTATACAGTAGAGGATAACCTAAATGTCTCTATACAGTAGAGGATGGCCTAAATGTCTCTATACAGTAGAGGAGGGCCTAAATGTCTCTATACAGTAGAGGATGGCCTAATTATCTCTATACAGTAGACGATGGCCTAAATGTCTCTATATAGTTAGAGGTTGGCCTAAATGTCTCTATACAGTAGAGGGAGGTCTAAATGTCTATATACAGTAGAGGGTGGTCTAAATGTCTCTATACAGTAGAGGATGGCCTTAATATCTCTGTACAGTGGAGGATGGCCTAAATGTCTCTATACAGTGGAGAATGGCCTAAATGTCTCTATATAGTTAGAGGATGGTCTAAATGTCTATACAGTAAAGGATGGCCTAAATGTCTCTTATACAGTAGAGGGTGGCCTAAATGCCTCTATACAGTAGAGGGCGGTCTAAATGTTTCTATACAGTAGAGGGTGGTCTAAATGTTTCTATACAGTAGAGGGTGGTCTAAATGTTTCTATACAGTAGAGGGTGGTCTAAATGTTTCTATACAGTAGAGGATGGTCTAAATGTCTCTATACAGTACAGGATGGTCTAAATGTCTCTATACAGTTAGATGATGGCCTAAATGTCTCTATACAGTAGAGGGTGGTCTAAATGTCTATACAGTAGAGGATGGCCTAAATGTCTATATAGTAGAGGGTGGTCTAAATGTCTCTATACAGTCAGAGGGTGGACAAAATGTCTCTCTACAGTAGAGATTGGCCTAAATGTCTCTATACAGTAGAGGGTGGTCTAAATGTCTATACAGTAGAAGGTGGTCTGAATGTCTCTATATAATAGAGGATGGCCTAAATGTCTCTATACAGTAGAGGATGGCCTAAATGTCTCTTATACAGTAGATGATGGCCTAAATGTCTCGATACAGTTAGAGGATGGCCTAAATGTCTCTATACAGTAGATGATGGCCTAAATGTCTCGATACAGTAGAGGGTGGCCTAAATGTCTCTATACAGTAGAGGATGGTCTAAATGTCTCTATACAGTAGAGGATGGCCTAAATGTCCCTATACAGTAGAGGATAACCTAAATGACTCTATACAGTAGAGGATGGCCTAAATGTCTCTATACAGTAGAGGATGGCCTAAATGTCTCTATACAGTAGAGGATGGTCTAAATGTCCCTATGCAGTAGAGGATAACCTAAATGTCTCTATACAGTAGAGGATGGCCTAAATGTCTCTATACAGTAGAGGATAACCTAAATGACTCTATACAGTAGAGGATGGCCTAAATGTCTCTATACAGTAGAGGATGGCCTAAATGTCTCTATACAGTAGAGGATGGTCTAAATGTCCCTATACAGTAGAGGATAACCTAAATGTCTCTATACAGTAGAGGATGGCCTAAATGTCTCTATACAGTAGAGGAGGGCCTAAATGTCTCTATACAGTAGAGGATGGCCTAATTATCTCTATACAGTAGACGATGGCCTAAATGTCTCTATATAGTTAGAGGTTGGCCTAAATGTCTCTATACAGTAGAGGGAGGTCTAAATGTCTATATACAGTAGAGGGTGGTCTAAATGTCTCTATACAGTAGAGGATGGCCTTAATATCTCTGTACAGTGGAGGATGGCCTAAATGTCTCTATACAGTGGAGAATGGCCTAAATGTCTCTATATAGTTAGAGGATGGTCTAAATGTCTATACAGTAAAGGATGGCCTAAATGTCTCTTATACAGTAGAGGGTGGCCTAAATGCCTCTATACAGTAGAGGGCGGTCTAAATGTTTCTATACAGTAGAGGGTGGTCTAAATGTTTCTATACAGTAGAGGGTGGTCTAAATGTTTCTATACAGTAGAGGGTGGTCTAAATGTTTCTATACAGTAGAGGATGGTCTAAATGTCTCTATACAGTACAGGATGGTCTAAATGTCTCTATACAGTTAGATGATGGCCTAAATGTCTCTATACAGTAGAGGGTGGTCTAAATGTCTATACAGTAGAGGATGGCCTAAATGTCTATATAGTAGAGGGTGGTCTAAATGTCTCTATACAGTCAGAGGGTGGACAAAATGTCTCTCTACAGTAGAGATTGGCCTAAATGTCTCTATACAGTAGAGGGTGGTCTAAATGTCTATACAGTAGAAGGTGGTCTGAATGTCTCTATATAATAGAGGATGGCCTAAATGTCTCTATACAGTAGAGGATGGCCTAAATGTCTCTTATACAGTAGATGATGGCCTAAATGTCTCGATACAGTTAGAGGATGGCCTAAATGTCTCTATACAGTAGATGATGGCCTAAATGTCTCGATACAGTAGAGGGTGGCCTAAATGTCTATATAGTAGAGGGTGGTCTAAATGTCCCTATACAGTAGAGGATAACCTAAATGACTCTATACAGTAGAGGATGGCCTAAATGTCTCTATACAGTAGAGGATGGCCTAATTATCTCTATACAGTAGACGATGGCCTAAATGTCTCTATATAGTTAGAGGTTGGCCTAAATGTCTCTATACAGTAGAGGGAGGTCTAAATGTCTATATACAGTAGAGGGTGGTCTAAATGTCTCTATACATTAGAGGATGGCCTTAATATCTCTGTACAGTGGAGGATGGCCTAAATGTCTCTATAGAGTGGAGAATGGCCTAAATGTCTCTATATAGTTAGAGGGTGGTCTAAATGTCTATACAGTTGAGGATGGCCTAAATGTCTCTTATACAGTAGAGGGCGGTCTAAATGTTTCTATACAGTTGAGGGTGGTCTAAATGTTTCTATACAGTAGAGGGTGGTCTAAATGTTTCTATACAGTAGAGGGTGGTCTAAATGTTTCTATACAGTAGAGGATGGTCTAAATGTCTCTATACAGTAGAGGATGGTCTAAATGTCTCTATACAGTCAGAAGATGGCATAAATGTCTCTATACAGTACAGGATGGCCTAAATGTCTCTATACAGTAGAGGGTGGTCTAAATGTCTATACAGTAGAGGATGGCGTAAATGTCTATATAGTAGAGGGTGGTCTAAATGTCTCTATACAGTCAGAGGGTGGACTAAATGTCTCTACAGTAGAGGTTGGCCTAAATGTCTCTATACAGTAGAGGGAGGTCTAAATGTCTATATACAGTAGAGGGTGGTCTAAATGTCTCTATACATTAGAGGATGGCCTTAATATCTCTGTACAGTGGAGGATGGCCTAAATGTCTCTATACAGTGGAGAATGGCCTAAATGTCTCTATATAGTTAGAGGGTGGTCTAAATGTCTATACAGTTGAGGATGGCCTAAATGTCTCTTATACAGTAGAGTGTGGCCTAAATGCCTCTATACAGTAGAGGGCGGTCTAAATGTTTCTATACAGTTGAGGGTGGTCTAAATGTTTCTATACAGTACAGGGTGGTCTAAATGTTTCTATACAGTAGAGGGTGGTCTAAATGTTTCTATACAGTAGAGGATGGTCTAAATGTCTCTATACAGTAGAGGATGGTCTAAATGTCTCTATACAGTCAGAAGATGGCATAAATGTCTCTATACAGTACAGGATGGCCTAAATGTCTCTATACAGTAGAGGGTGGTCTAAATGTCTATACAGTAGAGGATGGCGTAAATGTCTATATAGTAGAGGGTGGTCTAAATGTCTCTATACAGTCAGAGGGTGGACTAAATGTCTCTATACAGTAGAGGTTGGCCTAAATGTCTCTATACAGTAGAGGGTGGTCTAAATGTCTATACAGTAGAAGGTGGTCTGAATGTCTCTATATAATAGAGGGTGGTGTAAATGTCTCTATACAGTGGAGAATGGCCCAAATGTCTCTATACAGTAGAGGATGGCCTAAATGTCTCTTATACAGTAGAGGATGGCCTAAATGTCTCTATACAGTAGAGGATGGCCTAAATGTCTCTTATACAGTAGATGATGGCCTAAATGTCTCGATACAGTTAGAGGATGGCCTAAATGTCTCTATACAGTAGATGATGTCCTAAATGTCTCGATACAGTTAGAGGATGGTCTAAATGTCTCGATACAGTTAGAGGATGGTCTAAATGTCTCTATATAGTTATAGGATGGTCTAAATGTCTCTATACAGTGAGAGGATGGTCTAAATGTCTCTATACAGTAGAGGGAGGTCTAAATGTCTCTATACAGCAGAGGATGGTCTAAATGTCTCTATACAGTTAGATGATGGCCTAAATGTCTCTATACAGTAGAAGGTGGTCTAAATGTCTATACAGTAGAGGATGGCGTAAATGTCTATATAGTAGAGGGTGGTCTAAATGTCTCTATACAGTCAGAGGGTGGACTAAATGTCTCTATACAGTAGAGGTTGGCCTAAATGTCTCTATACAGTAGAGGGTGGTCTAAATGTCTATACAGTAGAAGGTGGTCTGAATGTCTCTATATAATAGAGGGTGGTGTAAATGTCTCTATACAGTGGAGAATGGCCCAAATGTCTCTATACAGTAGAGGATGGCCTAAATGTCTCTATACAGTAGAGGATGGCCTAAATGTCTCTATACAGTAGATGATGGCCTAAATGTCTCGATACAGTTAGAGGATGGCCTAAATGTCTCTATACAGTAGATGATGGCCTAAATGTCTCGATACAGTTAGAGGATGGTCTAAATGTCTCGATACAGTTAGAGGATGGTCTAAATGTCTCTATATAGTTATAGGATGGTCTAAATGTCTCTATACAGTGAGAGGATGGTCTAAATGTCTCTATACAGTAGAGGGAGGTCTAAATGTCTCTATACAGCAGAGGATGGTCTAAATGTCTCTATACAGCAGAGGATGGTCTAAATGTCTCTATACAGTAGAGGGAGGTCTAAATGTCTCTATACAGCAGAGGATGGTCTAAATGTCTCTATACAGTAGAGGATGGTCTAAATGCCTCTATACAGTAGATGGCCAAAATTCCTAAATATTTTTTGTATTTGTATTAACCTTTGAATCATTTAAATTTCAAAGCTCATGATGTACTTGCTCTGGGCAATAATTTTTGCAGTGAATTGAGAATTTGTCAAAATCATCTTTTGTAATTTTGTTTATAAAGGCATGAATCCAATAACAATCTTGTCTGTTCAGTTAAAATTTACAATTATATTTTAGACAATATTGTATAACAATGTGCAGAAATGTAACACAAGAATTTGGATAGAAAAACAGAAGAATTTTGAGCAGTTAAATATTAAAAATGCTTCTTTATTGAATAGGGCTTGAAGTTTATTGGGAGCAAAATCCGTCAGCGTAGAATGTGGGGAAGTGTTAAAAAGAGCCCTACCGATGAAGCAAGAGATTTATTAGCAGGCACTGTACTCGCTCATGTTCCTGTAAGTATTTTTTTGCCATTCTTGTTCACTCTTATACCAATAGAGTCCATCTATTTATAAGTAGATTTGACAAGAAAATCTATAATTTTGTTTTTTCCATCAAATTTTACATTTGCATAAATCTTTGCACCACATTGTATTCTTGTTATCTTTCTTTTTTTCAGTGTTAACTTAAAATTTTTTACTGAATATTAACAACAAATAAATTGTTCTGGTATATGCAATTTTGTAATAAAAATGTTTCATAATCAGATTCTTGTCATTTTTTGGTTTTAGGTTCACAAGTTTAATTTTCGTATTAAGTGTATCTACTTAGCTTTAATGGTGAGAAGAGTCATATTAGCACAAGGTGATGCAGTTAAACATGTAGATGATAGAGATTACTATGGCAACAAAAGATTGGAATTAGCTGGTCAGGTACATATGGGCTATTTGTTCAGACAGAAAATCCTGTTTTTGTTTATATTGTTACAAATCTGCTTTTACCTTCATTGGTTACATCCTTAGTTCCCTTGGCAATAGATGTTAACATAACACAAAGGCTCCTTAGTTCCCTTGGCAATAGATGTTAACATAACACAAAGGCTCCTTAGTTCCCTTGGCAATAGATGTTAACATAACACAAAGGCTCCTTAGTTCCCTTGGCAATAGATGTTAACATAACACAAAGGCTCCTTAGTTCCCTCGGCAATAGATGTTAACATAACACAAAGGCTCGTTAACAAAAATCTAAAATAAGCTAGACTATACATTCAAAACTACCAATGATTCATTCGGATGACAAGTGTGACTTAAGCTACAGCAGTTTCAGCAGCCGGCCTCAAAAGTCAAATCTGCAATTTTTCTGTTGCTGAACATTAAACCACAACTGTCTAGTGGTATAAATAACTGGTATAATTAATTAATGGATAAATTGATATGTTCAATTTCTTCTCAAAATCTACTGAACTTGTTACTTGATTCTGTTGTGTAGCTGCTTTGATGACTGTAGATGTAGAAGTTTGTTAAGTTGATCTGCCAGATGTTATACAAATTATCAATCAAAAGCTATAAAACTAAATTATTATACAGTATACCATAATTCATCCAAATTGTTATGTCTAGGTAGAAGTCTGTAAGCAGTTATCAAGTTTATTCTTGACAATGGTGAAAGTGTAAACAGCGAGACAGTTGTCTGTGTGTCAACTTGTCCTACATTCTAACCAATCATAATGATAATTATTATTTTAGTTATTGGCCTTGCTGTTTGAAGATTTATTTAAGAAATTTAATGCGGAATTAAAGAAGATTGCTGATCAATGTATACCAAAACCAAGAGCAGCTCAATTTGATATTGTGAAGCATATGAGACAAGATCAGATAACTAATGGACTTATCAATGCCATATCCACAGTAAGTATCACCTGGACAGAGTAACAAAGATCTTTTTGAAAGTTGTCAAATCAATCAACCAGAATTGTTGAGAAGTGGCTGCAGAGTTGGATCAAATAACCCTGTAAATTGTTAGTATTGTAAACTTCCATACTATGAGTCAGATGGCATTCAAATAGTACATCACAAAGAGCAGAGCTATGTTAGTTAAAGACTTAAGGTTTGAGATGCAATGAAATAAAATATGTATAAAAACAAATTTTGAATATTCTTTTTTTTTATACCCCATGCATCTAATACTATTTGCACATATAGGCAGTTTCTAAGATTTCTATGATTATTTATATTTTTGGGAAAAAGGTTTTATTTAGGGGCCCAAGCCTGTAGGGCGTAGCCCCTATTCTTATTGTTCGGTTTTTTCTTCTTTCTTCATTAGGGGCCCAAGCCCGAAGGGCGAGGCCCCTATTCTTATTGTCCGGTTTTTTCTTCTTCATCTTCTTTCTTCCGTAACTTTTTTCGTCAAGCCATTTGAGAAAACCGCTGAACAGAATGGTCTGATAATGCTCTATACTGATAGTCCATAATGTGAACTGGTGCAACATGCTTTCAGAATTTCGATTGGACAATTAGTTTGGCAGCCATATTGGATTGAAATAAAACCGGAAGTGGCTGTTTGACCACTTTCTGAGGGTCTAGGCGTCTAGATTTTTTTATGGTATATAGTACAACTCATGTGTAATAAATATCAGCAATAAAAACTTTAGCGGTCATGTGACTTTTCCCGCCATTTTGTTTTTCCTAAAAACGGCAAAAAACACTTGAAAATCTTCTTCTTCAGAACCACCAAGCAGAATGCTCTCATATGTAGTATTTAGCTTCTATATATGAATCCCATTTATGTTTGAAAAAATGTTTACGATTGGTCACGTGGTTTGGCCACCATTTTGGATTTCTTCTAAACAGGAAGTAGTTTTTTACTCTGGCAACACTTGAGGGAATATTTTCAATTTTGCTTCATGGCATCTGTGTATCAAGCCCTTTCAGAAACCTAAAAAAAATTTCAGATCAGTCACATGGTTTAGCCGCCATTTTGGATTTTAAGCAAAATTGACCAAAAGTTTGGGTATTTGTTTCTCAGAGACGATTCAACCAATCTACTAGATGTTTTTATATTTACCATGCCTGGCCTTAGCTGCATACGAGAAAAATAATATTATTTTGATCAGTCACGTGGTTTGGCCGCCATCTTGGATTTTGTGAAAATAGAAATTATGCAACTACATGTTTTGTATTAGTCTGATTTCTTTCAAATTTTGTATGTGCATTTGTGTCATCAGATGCATCATTTTGCCCCAATAGCACACTGTTAGGCCACGTGGCTGGGCACCCATGGGGTGGGGGCTTCTAACCTCATTAATATGCATAACTGTTATAACTCAAGCACTGTTGTAGTTAGGATGATGAATCCTGTGTTATTATGACAACCTTGAACAAGAGATTCGATTAAAATAACAAATGACCATATATGGTCATGTGAGCTCATTAATATGCATAACTGTCATATCTCAAACACTGTTGCAGTTAGGAAGTGGAATCCTGTGTTATTATGACAACAGTGAACAAGAGATTTGATTAAAATAACAGATAACCATATATGGTCATGTGAACTCATTAATATGCATAACAATTATATCTTAAACACTGTCGCAGTTAGGAAGATAAATCCTGTGTCATTATGACAACAGTGAACAAGAGATTTGATTAAAATAACAGATAACCATATATGGTCATGTGAACTCATTAATATGCATAGCAGTCATATCTAAAACACTGTCGCAGTTAGGAAGATGAATCCTGTGTTATTATGACAACAGTGAACAAGAGATTTGATTAAAATAACAGATGACCATATATTGTCATGTGAACTCATTAATATGCATAACCATTATATCTTAAACACTGTTGCAGTTAGGAAGATGAATCCTGTGTTATTATGACAACAGTGAACAAGAGATTTTATTAAAATAACAGATAACCATATATGGTCATGTGAACTCATTAATATGCATAACCATTATATCTTAAACACTGTTGCAGTTAGGAAGATGAATCCTGTGTTATTATGACAACAGTGAACAAGAGATTTGATTAAAAATAACAGATGACCATATATGGTCATGTGAACTCATTAATATGCAAAGCAGTCATATCTAAAACACTGTCGCAGAGCAGGACATGTAACAAGTGTCATTATGAAGACATTGAATGAAAGATGTAACTGACATTAGAAATGGCTATATATGATTATGTAATCTCATTATTAAGAACATGGCTCATTATATATCCTGAAAACCATATTTCGATAACCAAACCAGGTAAATACATGGTACCAACTTCATTTTGACCTCATGTTACTGATAATTCAAGCTACCTGATTGTCTAACATGTGACCACATTAATTATGAAACAGAATTTTGTCAGCTTGGGCCCCGGTGACGCCGCTTGCGGCTTTAATTAGGGGCCCAAGCCTGAAGGGCGAGGCCCCTATTCTTATTGTCCGGTTTTTAGGGGCCCAAGCCCGAAGGGCGAGGCCCCTATTCTTATTGTCCGGTTTTTTCTTCTTCATCATCTTCTTTCTTCCGTAACTTTTTTCGTCAAGCCGTTTGAGAAAACCGCTGCACAGAATGGTCTGATAATGCTCTATACTGATAGTCCATAATGTGAACTGGTGCAACATGCTTTCAGAATTTCGATTGGACAATTAGTTTGGCAGCCATATTGGATTGAAATAAAACCGGAAGTGGCTGTTTGACCACTTTCTGAGGGTCTAGGCGTCTAGATTTTTTTTATGGTATATAGTACAACTCATGTGTAATAAATATCAGCAATAAAAACTTTAGCGGTCATGTGACTTTTCCCGCCATTTTGTTTTTCCTAAAAACGGCAAAAAACACTTGAAAATCTTCTTCTTCAGAACCACCAAGCAGAATGCTCTCATATGTAGTATTTAGCTTCTATATATGAATCCCATTTACGTTTGAAAAAATGTTTACGATTGGTCACGTGGTTTGGCCACCATTTTGGATTTCTTCTAAACAGGAAGTAGTTTTTTACTCTGGCAACACTTGAGGGAATATTTTCAATTTTGCTTCATGGCATCTGTGTATCAAGCCCTTTCAGAAACCTAAAAAAAATTTCAGATCAGTCACATGGTTTGGCCGCCATTTTGGATTTTAAGCAAAATTGACCAAAAGTTTGGGTATTTGTTTCTCAGAGACGATTCAACCAATCTACTAGATGTTTTTATATTTACCATGCCTGGCCTTAGCTGCATACGAGAAAAATAATATTATTTTGATCAGTCACGTGGTTTGGCCGCCATCTTGGATTTTGTGAAAATAGAAATTATGCAACTACATGTTTTGCATTAGTCTGATTTCTTTCAAATTTTGTATGTGCATTTGTGTCATCAGATGCATCATTTTGCCCCAATAGCACACTGTTAGGCCACGTGGCTGGGCACCCATGGGGTGGGGGCTTCTAACCTCATTAATATGCATAACTGTTATAACTCAAGCACTGTTGTAGTTAGGATGATGAATCCTGTGTTATTATGACAACCTTGAACAAGAGATTCGATTAAAATAACAAATGACCATATATGGTCATGTGAGCTCATTAATATGCATAACTGTCATATCTCAAACACTGTTGCAGTTAGGAAGTGGAATCCTGTGTTATTATGACAACATTGAACAAAAGATTTGATTAAAATAACAGATGACCATATATAGTCACGTGAGCTCATTAATATGCGTAATCGTTATATCTCAAACACTGTTGCAGTTAGGAAGATGAATCCTGTGTCGTTATGACAACAGTGAACAAGAGATTTGATTAAAATAACAGATGACCATATATGGTCATGTGAACTCATTAATATGCAAAGCAGTCATATCTAAAACACAGTCGCAGAGCAGGACATGTAACTCGTGTCATTATGAAGACATTGAATGAAAGATGTAACTGACATTAGAAATGGCTATATATGATTATGTAATCTCATTATTGTGCATAAGAACATGGCTCATTATATATCCTGAAAACCATATTTCGATAACCAAACCAGGTAAATACATGGTACCAACTTCATTTCGACCTCATGTTACTGATAATACAATCTACCTGCAGCTGATTGTCTAACATGTGACTTCATTAATTATGAAACAGAATCTTATCAGCTTGGGCCCCGGTGACGCCGCTTGCGGCTTTAATTTCTTCTTTCTTCTTTCTTTCTTAGGGGCCCAAGCCCGAAGGGCGAGGCCCCTATTCTTATTGTCCGTTTTTTTCTTCTTTCTTTCTTTCTTTCTTCCGTAACTTTTTTCGTCAAGCCGTTTGAGAAAACCGCTGAACGGAATGGTCTGATAATGCTCTATACTGATAGTCCCTAATGTGAACTGGTGCAACATGCTTTCAGAATTTCGATTGGTCAATTAGTTTGGCAGCCATATTGGATTGAAATAAAACCGGAAGTGGCTGTTTGACCACTTTCTGAGGGTCTAGGCGTCTAGATTTTTTTATGGTATATAGTACAACTCATGTGTAATAAATATCAGCAATAAAAACTTTAGCGGTCATGTGACTTTTCCCGCCATTTTGTTTTTCCTAAAAACGGCATAAAACACTTAAAAATCTTCTTCTTCAGAACCACCAAGCAGAATGCTCTCATATGTAGTATTTAGCTTCTATATATGAATCCCATTTATGTTTGAAAAAATGTTTACTATTGGTCACGTGGTTTGGCCACCATTTTGGATTTCTTCTAAACAGGAAGTAGTTTTTTACTCTGGCAACACTTGAGGGAATATTTTCAATTTTGCTTCATGGCATCTGTGTATCAAGCCCTTTCAGAAACCTAAAACAATTTTAGATCAGTCACATGGTTTGGCCGCCATTTTGGATTTTAAGTAAAATTGACCAAAAGTTTGGGTATTTGTTTCTCAGAGACGATTCAACCAATCTACTAGATGTTTTAATATTTACCATGCCTGGCCTTAGCTGCATACGAGAAAAATAATATTATTTTGATCAGTCACGTGGTTTGGCCGCCATCTTGGATTTTGTGAAAATAGAAATTATGCAACTACATGTTTTGTATTAGTCTGATTTCTTTCAAATTTTGTATGTGCATTTGTGTCATCAGATGCATCATTTTGCCCCAATAGCACACTGTTAGGCCACGTGGCTGGGCACCCATGGGGTGGGGGCTTCTAACCTCATTAATATGCATAACTGTTATAACTCTAGCACTGTTGTAGTTAGGATGATGAATCCTGTGTTATTATGACAACCTTGAACAAGAGATTCGATTAAAATAACAAATGACCATATATGGTCATGTGAGCTCATTAATATGCATAACTGTCATATCTCAAACACTGTTGCAGTTAGGAAGTGGAATCCTGTGTTATTATGACAACATTGAACAAAAGATTTGATTAAAATAACAGATGACCATATATAGTCACGTGAGCTCATTAATATGCATAACCATTATATCTCAAACACTGTTGTAATTAGGAAGATGATTCATGTGTTATCATGACAGCAGTGAACCTGAGATTTGATTAAAATAACAGATGACCATATATGGTCATGTGAACTCATTAATATGCATAACCATTATATATTAAACACTGTTGCAGTTAGGAAGATGAATGCTGTGTTATTATGACAACAGTGAACAAGAGATTTGATTAAAATAACAGATAACCATATATGGTCATGTGAACTCATTAATATGCATAACCATTATATCTTAAACACTGTTGCAGTTAGGAAGATGAATCCTGTGTTATGACAACAGTGAACAAGAGATTTGATTAAAAATAACGGATGACCATATATGGTCATGCGAACTCATTAATATGCAAAGCAGTCATATCTACAACACTGTCGCAGAGCAGGACATGTAACTAGTGTCATTATGAAGACATTGAATGAAAGATGTAACTGACATTAGAAATGGCTATATATGATTATGTAATCTCATTATTAAGAACATGGCTCATTATATATCCTGAAAACCATATTTCGATAACCAAACCAGGTAAATACATGGTACCCAACTTCATTTTGACCTCATGTTACTGATAATTCAAGCTACCTGATTGTCTAACATGTGACCACATTAATTATGAAACAGAATCTTGTCAGCTTGGGCCCCGGTGACGCCGCTTGCGGCTTTAATTAGGGGCCCAAGCCCAAAGGGCGAGGCCCCTATTCTTATTGTCCGGTTTTTTTAGGGGCCCAAGCCCGAAGGGCGAGGCCCCTATTCTTATTGTCCGGTTTTTTTAGGGGCCCAAGCCCAAAGGGCGAGGCCCCTATTCTTATTGTTCGGTTTTTTCTTCTTTCTTCTTCTTTCTTCCACAACTTCTTTCGTCAAGCCGTTTGAGAAAACTGCTGAACTGAATAGTCTGAAAATGCTCTATACTTATAGTCCCTAATGTGAACTAGTGCAACATGCTTTCAGAATTTTGATTGGTCAATTAGTTTGGCAGCCATATTGGATTGAAATAAAACCGGAAGTGGCTATTTGACTACTTTTTGAGGGTCTAGGCGTCTTGATTTTTTTATGGTATATAGTACAACTCATGTGTAATAGATATCAACAATAAAAACTTTAGCGGTCATGTGACTTTTCCCGCCATTTTGTTTTTCCTAAAAACGGCAAAAAACACTTGAAAATCTTCTTCTTCAGAACCACTATGCAGAATGCTCTCATATGTAGTATTTGGCTTCTATATATGAATCCCATTTACGTTTGAAAAAAGTGTTATGATTGGTCACATGGTTTGGCCGCCATTTTGGGTTTCTTCTAAACAGGAAGTAGTTTTTTACTCTGGCAAAACTTGAGGGATTATTCTCAATTTTGCTTCATGGCATCTGTATATCAATCCCTTTCAGTAACCTAAAAAAGATTTCAGATCAGTCACATGGTTTGGCCGCCATCTTGGATTTTAAGCAAAATTGATCAAAAGTTTGGGCATTTGTTTCTCAGAGGTGATTCACCCAATCTACAAGATGTTTTTATATTTACCATGCCTGGCCTGATTTCCATATGAGAAAAATAATATTATTTTGATCAGTCACATGGTTTGGCCGCCATCTTGGATTTTATGAAAACAAACCTTGTGCATTTACATGTGTTGTATTGGTTCGATTTGGCTAAAATTGTACATGCGCATTCTACTCATGAGATGCATTCTTTCAACCGAATGGCACGTGGCTGGGTTTTGTCGCCAAGCACCTAAGGGGTGGGGGCTTCTAACCTCATTAATATGCATAACTGATATATCTCAAGCACTGTTGGAGTTAGGAAGATGAAACCTGTGTTATTATGACAACATTAAACAATTGATTTCATTAAAATAACAGATTACCATATATGGTCATGTGAACTCATTAATATGCATAACCATTATATCTCAAACACTGTTGTAGTTAGGAAGATGATTCCTGTGTTATCATGACAACAGTGAACAAGAGATTTGATTAAAATAACAGATGACCATATATGGTCATGTGAACTCATTAATATGCATAACCATTATATCTTAAACACTGTTGCAGTTAGGAAGATGAATCCTGTGTTATTATTACAACAGTGAACAAGAGATTTGATTAAAATAACAGATGACCATATATGGTCATGTGAACTCATTAATATGCATAGCAGTCATATTTAAAACACAGTCGCAGAGCAGGACATGTAACTCGTGTCATTATGAAGACATTGAATGAAAGATGTAACTGACATTAGAAATGGCTATATATGATTATGTAATCTCATTATTGTGCATAAGAACATGGCTCATTATATATCCTCAAAACCATATTTCGATAACCAAACCAGGTAAATACATGGTACCAACTTCATTTCGACCTCATGTTACTGATAATACAATCTACCTGCAGCTGATTGTCTAACATGTGACCTCATTAATTATGAAACAGAATCTTATCAGCTTGGGCCCCGGTGACGCCGCTTGCGGCTTTAATTCTTCTTTCTTTCTTTCTTTCTTTCTTCCGTAACTTTTTTTGTCAAGCCGTTTGAGAAAACCGCTGAACGGAATGGTCTGATAATGCTCTATACTGATAGTCCCTAATGTGAACTGGTGCAACATGCTTTCAGAATTTCGATTGGTCAATTAGTTTGGCAGCCATATTGGATTGAAATAAAACCGGAAGTGGCTGTTTGACCACTTTCTGAGGGTCTAGGCGTCTAGATTTTTTTATGGTATATAGTACAACTCATGTGTAATAAATATCAGCAATAAAAACTTTAGCGGTCATGTGACTTTTCCCGCCATTTTGTTTTTCCTAAAAACGGCAAAAAACACTTGAAAATCTTCTTCTTCAGAACCACCAAGCAGAATGCTCTCATATGTAGTATTTAGCTTCTATATATGAATCCCATTTAGGTTTGAAAAAATGTTTACGATTGGTCACGTGGTTTGGCCACCATTTTGGATTTCTTCTAAACAGGAAGTAGTTTTTTACTCTGGCAACACTTGAGGGATTATTTTCAATTTTGCTTCATGGCATCTGTGTATCAAACGCTTTCAGAAACCTAAGAAAGATTTCAGATCAGTCACATGGTTTGGCCGCCATCTTGGATTTTAAGCAAAATTGACCAAAAGTTTGGGCATTTGTTTCTCAGAGGTGATTCAACCAATCTACTAGATGTTTTTATATTTACTATGCGTGGCCTTAGCTGCATACGAGAAAAATAATGTTATTTTGATCAGTCACGTAGTTTGGCCGCCATCTTGGATTTTGTGAAAATAGAAATTATGCAACTACATGTTTTGTATTAGTCTGATTTCTTTCAAATTTTGTATGTGCATTTGTGTCATCAGATGCATCATTTTGCCCCAATAGCACACTGTTAGGCCACGTGGCTGGGCACCCATGGGGTGGGGGCTTCTAACCTCATTAATATGCATAACTGTTATAACTCAAGCACTGTTGTAGTTAGGATGATGAATCCTGTGTTATTATGACAACCTTGAACAAGAGATTCG